>NW_026294595.1:55391899-55472235 GCF_007827085.1 Peromyscus californicus insignis
ACAAACCATAATTTTACTTTTTCCAAGATGTAGTTGCTGAGAAAAAAAATATTGCATAATTTTAGCTGGCAGAAGATGTTTGTACCAACCAAGCAAGTTAAAAATTACGGAGAAGTTTCCAAGCAAAATTATCCCTTTTGACTTCCTTTTTCCTGTTGACATGAAAAAGGTCACTGGCTCCAATTAATGTGGTCCGGTTGAGTTTATAAAATGAGCAGCTCAATACACTTCTGACCTGTTGTTATTCTCACTTTCTTGATTTTTTTCATTGCCTAACAGATGTTTTATCTTTGGATTATTTTCACTGAATGTATTTAAAGAAATTAAGGGAAATTCTTGCTTCATTTTAGTAACAGAAGCCAGTTACAATACACACACACACTTAGACACATACGTTAGAAGGCAAATGCACATTTTCTGTGCTTTTCATCTGTAAAACTAATTAAATTAATTTTATTTTTAGATCTCTCCTTCCCCTTTATTCCTTTGAGGCAAGGCCTACTTGAACCAGAAGCTCACTTTTACTTGGCTAGGATGGCAGCAATCCTAGAAATCCTCTTGTCTCCATCCTCTACCCTCACAGCACTGGGGTTACAGGGACGTTGGAGAATACACCTGGCTGGTTATATGGGTGTTGGGATCTGGATTCAGGTCCTTGTGGTTGCACTGTGAGCACTCTTAACCACTGATCCGTCTCTCCAGGCCTCAAAGTTGCTTCTCTGTTTGCTCTCTGGAACCTTGCCCCCTCTGACATCCCCATTTTTGATGCCAGGCTCACAGACTAGTGATGGATTTTGGGATCTAGAAACAGGAGCTCCCTATCTTGGGCAGTGCTTTGTCACATGCTTGCTTTGGCTAACGAGGTGTTTCATTGCTTTCTTTAAATGACAAGGATGTCACTGTGGTCCACGTACTCTTCATTTGTTCCCCCCACCCCCCACTCCCCACCTCGTATGCTAGACTCCCACCAGTTTTAGTTGTTTATGTTAACTGCATGTCATAGTTTGCTTTCTATTTCTGTGATAAATACCATAACCAAAAGCAATTTGGGGAGCTAAGGGTTTATTTGAGCTTACAACTCTCAGGGAAGTTGGGACAGGAACTCAAGAGAAGAACCTAGAGTCAAGAACTGAAGTAGAGATCCTGGAGGAAAGTTGCTCACTGACTTTCTCAGCTTGCTGCTTTTTTTCATATAACTCAGGATCACCTGCCCAGTGGTGGTACTGTCTACAGTGAGCTGGTCCTGCCTACATCAACCATTAATCAAGAAATGATCCCTGGCCAGGTGGTGGTGGCGCATGCCTTTAATCCCAGCACTCGGGAGGCAGAGGCAGGCGGATCTTTGTGAGTTTGAGGCCAGCCTGGTCTACAGAACAAGATCCAGGAAAGGCGCAAAGCTACACGGAGAAACCCTGCCTCGAAAAACCAAAAAAAAAAAAAAAAAAAAAAAAAAACCCAAAAAAAAGAAGAAGAAAAGAAATGATCCCTGAATTGTCCATTGACCAATTGGATGGAGGAGACACTGGCTGCTATGCCTTTCTCCCTTTTGTGACCTCCTTTGTAACGTAAGTCTAAATAAACTCTTCTGTAAGTTGCTTTTGGTCATGGTATTTCATCACAGCACTGAAAAGTAGCTGATACAGTGACTTCTGTAGGGTGAGGCTCTTCATGGCTTTATTTCAAGAAAACAGGGAGAAGGGCTCTTGGTATTTTTGTTTCTTATTCTTTCACTCTAAAGCTAGCCGTCAGACTATATTCCTTCACCATGATCTACTTTCTTTCACACACAAGCTCTCATTTTCCTCCATATTGACAGTGTCTGTACTGGAATGATGAGTGTGGTTCCCTACAAAGGCACATACATACACATGCACACAGAAGTGCATGCATGTACATGTGCTCCCCCTACACATTTATTTTGAAAAATCAACAACAAAATACCTTTTGAGTTTCTTTTCTCCAGCAAAAACAGTTAGTTGAAAAGAAACTTACTTGGTGGAAGTTGTAACTTTTCGTGTTTAAGGGGGTTAGAAAGACAGCTCAGCAGATAACAGAGTGGCCCTCAGCCTTCCTCATGCTGCCACGCTTTCATACAGTTCCTCATGGTGTGGTGACCCCCCCCAACCATAGAATTATTTTCATTGCTACTTCATCATTGTAATTTTGCTACTGTTGCGAATCATAATGCAAACCTCTGTGATATCTATTGGTTTTAGGTGATCCCTGTGAAAGGTTTTCACAGCTCTGAGGGGTCATGACCCACGTGTTGAGAACCACCAAGTTAACAGTACTTGTTGTGCAATCATGAGCACTAGAGTTTGGCTCCAGCATCCACGTACCAAACAGAGTGTAACTGCTGCTCCGAGGAATCAGATGGTGTTAGTATTCTGACCCACCCCTTGAAATCCCACCCCTTGGCACTGCCCTGCATCCTGACGAAAAAGCCTCATTCTAAGGAAAAACTCCTCCCCTCCTTCTCTCTCTTCCGTTTTTCCTCCCACGAGGTGCACACCTTCTACCTCTCTATCTTTCTCTCCATCTCTCTCTCTTTCCTATCTTTCTCTTCATCTCTCTGTTATAATAAACTCTCCATGTGGATGTAGTATCTGGGTTGTGAATTACTTGCCGCTGCCTCCACCATGCCCACATGGTGTGCGTCTGCCCAGCCCGCTGCTGCATCTGCCCAGCATGTTTCCCTGCAAGCACAGGGAACCCTCGAGGTTCCCCACTCATGCATAATTCATAACATTGGTGCCCAATGTTGCCAGGCAATTCCACTGCTTTCTCCTGCCCAATGGCTGTTTGAGGAGCTCTGTGATCCTGTACCACCCACCATTTTTCAGGCTAGAGCACCACTGGGACTCTTCACCCTACCAAATTGGTAAGATTCCTCCCTTCCCTTCTGGCCATTGTCCCACAAGTGAGGATTCGTCTCGTTTCACTTGCTGGTACCTCGTATCTTTTACCTCATGTCTTTTGGGCTCTAAGCCTCTCGGCCCCAGTCCCTATGTGATGGTATATGGAGACGGCTTGTGCTCACTCAATTCCACGACCCATAGCCTTTGTTACGACGGTCCATTGGCTGTCTTGAGCCATCATTAGTCCTTGCTGACTCTCTGGGCCACTGGAGGTTAGATTCGTCCGTTTCACTTGCAGGTACCACGTCTTTCCGGCTTATACCCCTTTGGCCCCCGTCCCTATGCAATGGCATATGGAGATGGCCTGTGCCCTCTCAATCCCCATAGCCTTTGTGATGACGGTCCATTGGCTATCTTGCACCATTATCATTGGCCCTCGCTGACCCTCTGGGATGCTGGAGGTCGGTTTGGGGGGCCTTATACCTCATTGTGGAAAAATGTGCCTATGGCCCCCTGCCCCCACCACTGCCACTGACTCATGGCTTGGGTTCATTCCCCTGCGGCTGCTTGCACCATGCCACAGCCCAGGGGGTCCCTCTCTCCTACCCGGCTGCACTGCTACTTCTCCATCTTTCTTTCACAAAGTCTATTTCCTATGTGTGAATGGAAATGTATGATTGATATGACCATCTATATTTCTTTCTGACTGACTTTTAAATGTTTCAATTTACCTATTCCTTATCTGTTCAGTTTATTTGGGAAAAAAAAAAACCCATGAACACGTGGTCAGGCACCATATTTGATAGGGATGATCATATGATCAGGTGGTGCCATCTTAAATAAAGGCAACCATGTAGTCAAGCTGCCATCTTAAATAACGGCAACCATGTGGTCTAGCCACCATCTTGGCTAAGGTCAAAACAGGCAGGTCATATGACCTCACCACCATCTTTACTAAGGGCAGCATGGGCAGGGCAGCATGGGTGGGGCACCTGGCACTCAGGCCATTGTTATATAAAAGTATTATTATACGGAACTTCAGACCTTAACTCCAGTTTGATTGTAATTGATAATATGATATATTTTCTTTTTTATTGCTGGATTATCCACCTCCCCATGATTGGATGTTAGTCTTAAAAAATAAAAATATTCTTCCCCTTGTATAGATGAACCTAGAGGACATTATACTACACAAAATAACCCATACTCAAAAGAAAAGCGCCTTATGAGCCACTCCTTTGTGGGCTGTAAAATAGCTGAACTTACAGGAAGAGTGGAGTGATGGTTTCTTGGGGATGGGGAGACATGAAAGGACTTTGCGCAAAGGATATAACCTTTGAACCCTAAGTTGAGTAAGTTCTGGGGATCTAATATAGAAGATAATGTTAGCAATATTAGTAAGAATGGATTGTATACTGTAGTTTGCTAGGATAGCATACCTTAAGTGCTTTCTCGACAGAGGAAGTGATAATGAGGTAAGACATGGAACTGTTTATTAGGTTGAGGCTGTTAGTCAGTTTTCATGCAAATGTATATAAGCATTGCATTGCTTACTTTAAATGTATATATGATTTTAGTTTCTAATTATACTTGAGTAAAGTTGGAGGGATTCAACCAGTTTGTTGTATGAGATGAATATGAACTTCATGTGAAATAGTATAGTTTTTGTTGTATCTGTGAATGATACCCACTAGAAATCATTAACAACTGTAATAAGCTTTGACCTGGGAGTTGACAGGGAGCTTTAGCTTCTAGGATCATGCTAATCTGAGGGTGGCTGCATTATTTACATTCCTCCATGTCAGCTGTCATTAATTCTGAACATTTCTTCTCTTTGAATATGATTTCTTTAAACAGCAAGAAAAACAAAGCACAGATGAAAAGAAAAATAAGACGAGCAGCAGCAAGCATTCTCGGAAACTGATACCCTTCCTGGCATCCTGTGAGATTTGAAGCAAATGTCATAATTGAATGAAAATCAATTAAACACCCATTAAGAAGCTGCTCCAGAATGTTGTTTTGTTCGGTAAGAGCAGTTGCTGCGTTGTCTTGACCACAGTGGTGAATATGAAGACAAAGGTGGAAGGAAGGGGGCCGCTTTGAAGACTGTTGTTGAGCTGTAAAACCTGATCCGGACTTGCTCTGACCTTATTCAAGTCATGAATACACTAGCACTTCTTAGGATGTCATTGCCTCTCCTCAGTCGGGGGAAGAAAGAAGCTAACACCATGAGAGATCGTAATGACAGAATGGATCCTCTTCTGAGCAGTGTTTGCTAAGCTTCTTTTGGACTATTTACCTTTAGAGAATTTGATGGACAGGCACAGGTATAAGTCCCAAACTCTCCCAAATAAAATGAGATAGTGGTTCATAGATAGCCTGAGATGGGCTGTCCAATGCTTTGTGGACCTAGATGTAACACTTCTTCTAGGGCTTGCATTCAAATTGAATACTGTCAGTCTAATACCCAGTGTACACGTCAGCTCAACGATAGCCTAACTTTGAAGATAGCAGACGGCATCTAGAGGGGGTGGGAGGCACTCCTCTGCATAGCTGTGTCACAACAGATTCCTGAAGTCATCTCACTGCTCCCAGTCAAACACCACACGGAAGTTTCGAGGAGAGGGAACCAGAGCTCTCCCTTTCTACATAACTGAGCAGCAGCTTCCCATAGTTTACCAGGCGTGCAATCCCTATTAGACAGGTCGGCTTTAATACCGGACTAGAACAGTCAGTGACTGAGTGGGAACTTGGGGAGTATGAGCTACATGGAGGGGGCCCATTGGAGCTGAAGGCCTGTGCGCCACAATTTTAGGAATAAACTAGATTTGTAAGTAGCAAAGAGACTCATTCTGTCATTCATGTTCCAGTGCCAATAGTCTTCATAATTCATGAATGCAAACCTTTAGATAGTCTACAGAGACTCTGGTTCAGTGTGGCTAAAGGCGTAAGGAAGAGTTAATGGTGTTTATATACTTGGTTTCTGTATGTGAACTTGGACTCTATAGAAGCCATGTGCATATCATCTGATCTTTATGTAGAAGGTCTGTCATAAAGTCACTTCCTGTGGACATGCTGTCTCAAGCACTGCTGTTGCTCTGCACCATGGAGAGCAGACAGGAACTCCCAATGTCATTTTTTTTCTAGCATACTTCTGTATCCAGATTCTTAGGAATGCTCTTATTTTCTCTCTTGTATGTCAGTGATTGGGGCTGTGCCACCAGGGGACACATTTATTATTTGGTACTTTTCTCTCTGATGAGGCTTGCATCATCAGCCTCATCCTCCCAAGCGTGGTCTGACTCAGTGTGTCATCTGGCATATCCAAGCCTGCCACACGTTTCAGCCATGCTCTGTCATGCACAAAAGTCCAAGCAGCATGCTGTTTACAGTAAGCCGTGTTGACAGTTTTCTGTTCATTCAAATAACATCTGTGAGATTTGCATGGATTAACATTCAGATGACAGAAGCTGACTTTTTATTCAAATAAAGAGATAAGGACTGGTTCCTTTAGCCAGGGGCTGGCACTGGAGAAGTATCACATCTCCTTGTTGGAATGAATCACTGTCCATTACTTTATCAGAGGTTTTCTATCTAGCTTGCCAATGTACTTAGGCTGAAGTCCCAGTATCTTAATAAAGAAAATATCATGAGATATGTAAATAATATTACGTTATTGGGAGATTGCACACAACTAATTAAAACTCCATTAAATGTCTCCTCTGCTCACTGCACTTTTGGACTGAGTATGTCTGTCCAAACATCCCCCACTTGCCTCCTTCTTCAAGGGAATGGAATATAAGCCAAGAATCAGAACAAAGGGCTGCTTTGAATTTGTTCAGGTGTAGGAGCTGATGGCCGTGTTTCTATGTTGGAGGATGGACCCTTTGTAGACAGCTTCTACTTTACGAATGTAGACCTCAGCAAAGTTTGCAAGACATCAATCATTAAAAATGTGGTTATGCCGGGTGCGGTAGCACACGCTTTTAATCCCAGCACTCGGGAGGCAGAGATAGGCAGATCTCTGTGAGTTCAAGGCCAGCCTGGTTTACAAGGTGAGTTTCAGGACAGCCAGGGCTGTTATACAGAGAAACCCTGTCTTGAAAAAACAAAACAACGATAAAACTGTGGCTGCATGGAAGAGTCACATTCTGTAGCATGGAAGAGCCATTTGTGCAGCATACTCTTAGAGCCTTAGTGTGAATTGCTTTCTTTTTATAAATGGTGACTCATCAATGTGACCTTACACGTAACCTTGACGTTCTTGGATGGCATTTTCTAGGCCAGTTAGAAGCAAGTTAATGTCTGATGCCTTCTTTTCTTTATTGTTACCCACAGTGCCTTCTCTGCCTCAGGGCTCCTTTTGTCCTCATCCCGATCAAAATATTTATGTTTTATTTTTAAATTGGGACACTATTCCTGTTTAGTGTTCTAAAATCCTGTAGATACTTTTTTTTCTAAGATAAAATAAGATATTTTGAAATTACCATTTTTGTCTGAAATAAGCAATACCTGGATAATATATATGAAGTAATGATTTTCGAGACATTGTACGATGGAATACAGTAATTTCTGAGAAAAGGGAAGGAGATGAGGTGAGTCCTTCAGTGTCCATGGCATGCTGGAGGGCAAACCCAGGAATACTGGGTGGACTCCCTATATGGAAATGAAAGTGCTCTAAGTAGGAATAGGGATTCTATAGTCATAGGGGAATAATAAAGAATTTTCCCAGCTGAATTATGATGTGCCATTGAATAGAAACAGTGATAGATGCTCTCTGTCAAGAATGTTAAGGTGGGCTAGGGGACATCCGAGACTGTGGTTCAATAACACCACAACACTGAGGATAAAACCACCCCTAAAACATGAAGCACACACTTATTTAGAGAAGAACTCATTATGACACAGTGCCCATTTTGGCCAATTTTGAAGGCTTCAGGGGGAATTTTCTTTGTTTACAGTGTTGTGAAACCCACGGCCTTCTGTTAGTAATACATTCTGAATTTTAATTTTATTCTGGTATCACTTTTTGAGCACAGGTGTCTCAAAATAAAGAAACATATGTGTTTAATGTTCTTAATAAACTGGCAGTCACATTCCTGCAGATGACATGACATTTCAGGGAAAGCACAGTCTACCTACCACAGAGCTTTTTAATCATTAATTAGAAATAAACACCTTAGCTGCGTGGCGATAAGTGAAACTTTTCCTATTTAAAGGTTATGCTAATTATAAAAAGCAAAAAAAAAATTAATTCGTGCCAGTGAAACCAATGTTGAATTTCACAGAATAAGATTATCTTGTCTTATAACTTATTAGTGCAGAAATCAGCATTTGTATTTAAATACAGGGTTGCTATGTGAGTTTTATGAAAAGCTCACCTTTGCTGAGTGGAGTTACTGCTGACTGGGAAGTGCCTCCCTCGGCACTGTTTCCTGACTGTGTTCAACGACAGCAAAAGGCTAGGATGCCGAGACAATGGGATGAGACTACTTTCCACCTTCCTTCCCTTTTTAAGTTGCTGTCAGTTCATAAAAGCTGTGTTGCACGGGGTGGAGAGGCTGAATCTCAAGTGGATTCTGTGTAGAAAGGTCATAGAGATAGAGGCCCACTGGAGAGAGTCCTGACCCCCGTGTATGATGCTGAGCAGGCCACATTACCCCGATGGACATCAGTTTCTTTGTGGGGAGTGCATATGAATCCTGTGAATAAGAATTCATGACTAGAACACTGCCATGTGATGTATGCTGATGCCTCTGATCCATAGGAGCAGTAAGCCCTTTCCCTGGTCCTAGTTCAGTTGTTGATGGACAGTTGACCTTTAGCTAAAACCAGAATGTAGAGAACGTATCAACCACAGAGTCCTCCTCCTGGATGACTGTAGCCTGAGACTGCTTCCTTTAGAGACCTCATACCCGGAGTAGTGCCTCCTTCCCATACAGCTGCAAACAATAAAGGCGTTGAGTTTCCTGACTGCTGGTGATTCTCCATCAAAGAGCAGAGCCCATCTGATCCCAGCTTTTCCGTATATGTGTCTGCTGTTTCTTTATTCCCCATTGACCCAGTCAGGTCAAGCCCAAAGTGGTGCAGATTATGACATTACTTCATGTGTGAGATAAATGTACTAATTTTCTAACTCAAAAGTATTTTTTTTCAGTTTCAATTTATGAATGTAGCAACCCTGGTCTTTATTACGTAAGATGGGTCTTCCTCCCAGCTGAGTGACATTGAGGCCAAGCAGAGAGACTCTGTACCCTTTGTACTGCTCTGGCTGTTATTCCTCCCTACTGTGCCCTACTTTGTATCAAAGTGCTGAGTGATGACAACATGGAGATTCATGCTTGTCTCATTCTTTCCCCCCATGGATGCCTTAGGTTTTCAGAATGCTGAAGCTATTTCATTCTAAAGATTATCACACAATGCGTGGACAGGCCAGTGTTCCCACATAAGTGACTCATTGACCAACTTTTGGCATCCTAATCTTGTCTAACTTAATAGACTTCTATCTTTATTAAATCCCTTCCTTGGATTTTGAGTTAGTGTGGATGATCTGTAGTTACTAACAGAAAATATCAAACTGCTTTCAAATTATTATCTGGGAGGATGAAAAATATTACTGCATTGCTATTTGTCATGGCAATAGTTGAACAATACCTTAGAGACTGTAAGGCTTCATTACATGACCGTTATTATTTTCTGATTATTAACCATCTGAAATATTTCATCTGAAATATTTCCATGTTAGATAGGATGAACATTTATTTAGGTTTTCAAAAATAATTGTTAGCTATTATCACAGAACTGTGCTTATAGGTAGTCTTTAGGACGTTGTTATTAAGACCCCAAGGTGGGAGAGAAAATGGTGCTATTATCATCTTTACCAGATTTCTCTGCCCTGAGTTATAAATTGTAAAACAAGTCTCCATGATCCTGAGTGGCTTAAAGCAAGAATGGTTTATTACTTCTCACAGTTCTGTGGGCTGACTAGAGCTGTCCCCAGTGAGGTGTAGACTGAGATGAGCCATGTGTTTACTTTTAAGAGCAAGCTCTTCTGGGAGCTTGGATAGGAAGTCCACATGGCCATCCCGACATTTTTGGAGACCTGTTGCTCGCTGTTGCTATGTCGTTAATATGTTCTGTGTTTGTGTTACCCCTCCCCCTAAATCGTAAGTTGGTGCTCTTTAGTCAGCTGAGTAACTGTACTATTTGATTAGATTTTCAGACAGCAGGATTGCTTTCCCGAGGGAGTGTTCTAGGAGGAGTGCATGGTGGCTACGAGTTCTGTGTTCCTGAAGATCTGGAAACGACTTTCGGTGGCTCTCGTATATTATCCTGCACTTGCCTATTGAATTCTTGTGTCCTCTAAATCATCAAAACTGTTTTCATACTTAAGAAGGGGCTATTGATGCCAATGTGAAGATTTATTATGCCGTTCCATTTATCCAGCAGTTGTTGACTGTGAGTCTCCTATGTATAGTCTCGATAACTGTATTTCTATTCCTTGGGTGTTTATGATTTTAATGACTCATTTTAAACTCTCCCATCCTTACTATGGTTATTTACTGTCTTCTGAGGATTTCTCTAGCCGGTCTCATTTGTGCATGTGGTCATCCTGCAGCTGCAGTCAGCTTCTCCGTGTTTGTAGTTCTGTTCTTGATTTTTCATTTAAAAGCATTTTTTTCTTGATACTTCTTTGAAAGTGTTCTTTGTATAGGTGAGATACTCCTGAAAGACCTTTGGGATTAGAAATTCTTATCTTAATTATTTATTTCCAAAAAGCATCTATTTCATGAGTAAAAATTTGCCTTATTCTTCATTCATTCATTCATTCATTTATTCATTCATTCATTCACAAAGGTCAATTGAAGAATGCCCATTATATGGCATTAGTTTTTCTTGGCACTGGGCGTAGATCAATGATCTAAAGATATTTTAAATTTATATATTTTATCGCTAGATTGTGTAGCAGTGAGCAAGAGATATTTAGATCCCTTCTTTGAGGAGCTCACATTCTAAATGGGAGACAAGAATAATGAGTAACAACCAAATTTCTTTGAGGGTTCCATGGATTTATTCCTATACTTCAGGCTGACTCATGGGACTCAGATTGATTGTGCTCATGGGTATGATGAACACACATCTGGAAAGACAGCAGCTAGATTTTTGTACAGAAAGTACAACCTTCTGAAGGACCCTTTTCCAGGCATTGCCTGGAGTGAGGGACGGGGAGGCGTGAGGCACAAGGTCGCCAAGAACTCACTTCTCTTTTTTTGTTGTTGTTTTTGTTTTTGTTTTTGGAGACAGGGTTTCTCTGTGTAGCTTTGTGCCTTTCCTGGATCTCGCTCTGTAGACCAGGCTGGCCTTGAACTCACAGAGATCCTCCTGCCTCTTGCCTCCCCAGTGCTGGGATTAAAGGCGTGTGCCACCACTGCCCGGCAAACTCACTTCTTTATGTAGATATGGAAAGCAGCCCTAAGTGACCAACTGTGCTCTTTCCTCCCAAGAAATCCCACTGAAGACTGAGAGTTCAGAACTTTACTAGCATATAAACATTCTGCCTGTGCAGCCAGCTATAATGATGGGGTTCCAGATTCTCAGGAACAAAACAGGTGTTCACTATAAACCACACTGTTTTCACAAACAGTTTAGCAAGTGGAGCTCGGTGTTCCCATAACACAATCAACCTAGCCAGTTAGTACAATAGAGAGCACGCCAGACCAAACAAAATCAGCCACCAAGCAGGCCCTTCTTGAGAGGCCACATCAGGACTTCTATGTTAACTCTTCCTGCACAAAAATAATGAAACATTATCGTTTATTATATGGCACAAATGTCCCAATAAAATAAAACAGAGTCAGGAGTAGGCAATAAGAAGTAGGTGATGCCTTTAATGTTTGTCAGAGAAAGCTGAGCAAAGCCTTGCAAGACAATAGGCCTTGTGAAAAGCTGGAGAAAGTATAGTGAACCCTGGAGAAGAACTCACTCTTGTGTTCCCTGAACGGCAGGAGTTCCTGCTCCCGCTCCCACAACCTCTCTCTTTCTTCCTCTCCCTCTCTCTCTTTGCCCTCTCTTTTTCTAAGTTATTTTTGAGATAGAGTCTAGCTATGAAGTCTTGGCTAACCTAGAATTCATTATGCGGCCCTAGCTAGCCTTGAATTCACAGCAATCCTCTTGCCTCTGCCTCTTGAGTGCCTGGGCTACAGGCATGTGTTAGTATGCTTGGCTGTAAAAATTTTAATTTTGAAGAAAAGAATGCAGAAATTTTGCCTTTAAAAATTTTTATTTTGAAGCTGGGTGGGGTGGCGCATGTCTTTAATCCCAGCACTCGGGAGGCAGAGGCAGGCAGATGTCTGTGAGTTCGAGGCCAGCCTGGTATACAAAGTCTGTTTCAAAAAACAAACAAATAAAAAAAATTATTTTGATAGGTTAAGTGTTTTCTTGCAGAGAGAGGAGTGGAACGTCATTAGGGTGTTTAGCACAGTATGCTGCTTATGGTGCTTCAAGTGAAGTTTTGTTTTGTTTTGTTTTCCCCCAGGAGGACTCTGCTGCTTTTGTTGCTGACTCCCATTGCTCTCCCTGGAACTGGTTCTAAAGTTGAACTTTGACCCCCAAAGCTGCCCAAGGACCAGACCTCAATGTTACCCCTTCCCTGGGAATGTGAAGTTTGGAGTTTCACTCGCTGAGGAAGGCTGTAATCTGGTCATAGCAGGAACTTCCAGTCTCTGCTGCTTGCAGTTGGTCTGGAGACAACTAGGGCAGGGTGGAGCCCCCTTTCTCTACCTGACAACACTGTTCTTTATTTGGAATCTATTATGGTAATTTTCTCTAGGATGTGGATATTCACATTTTAGATGAGTTCCCCCGCCCCAAGCTAGGGCTTGTGAGTAGGCGGCAATCTCTGGATTAAAGATGCACCCAGGAGCCTTGTGCAGTGGATGGATGCTGGGGCTAAGGTGGCACTCTCACATCCTTAGAGATGCTGCTGCTATCAATGGCTGATGTCTGCTCTACCAGGAGGTCAGTAGGCCCACATCCTCGCGGTCCTTGTCATCATTTCATGATGATGGATGACTGCACACAGGGGCATCACTCCAACTTCAGTAGCTGACACTGTTCAAAGAAAATAAACAGGTGTAGTGAAACCCAGAGAAGAACTCACTCTTGTATTCCCAAGATGATGCCACTGTCATTGTTCTCCAAGTTGTGAATGGGGAGAAACTCTAAGAAAACACCAGCAAAGGCCCAGAAGTAAGTCTGGGTTTGTTTTCCTCTGTATAGAAGGAATTTGGGTGATAAAGATGACATTTCTGGGGTTGGATTTGTATACAAACCCAAGTTAGTATTTTACTATTAAGTAATCCTTAAGTGATAAGCCCTTCAGTCCCAGGTCCCCATCAAGGCCTCTCTGAACAGGTTTGTTGCGTGGTAAACTCTAGACAGATAGTCCTCTGGCTTTGAAAGTAAATTAATCGCTCGGCTCAGGCTTGTTTTCTACACAAAGAGTTTATATAATATGCTATGGAAAGGTTGTTGCTCCCACATCAGTCTTTTTAGTCACATCAATAGACAGCACAGCATCATTATTTTCAATGTGAAATCCCCACCAGAAATCTCTGGAAATAATACATTCCTTGCAGGCATGTTATGACGATTAAATTAGGTAATTCACAGTTTGGGGCACATTGCTGGAACATAATAATGTTAGTTTCTTTTTCTCCTTTCAAACATGACAACTTAAGAAAAAATATAGCACCATCTACAAGATGAGAATATGGTAATAAAACTCAAAATGGCTTTTGAGGTTTATTCAAGTTGATTATGCTTGCCTGGGTGTGCTTGTGCTTCTGATTTCTGTTGTTGTTGTTTCGATGTAGATCAAATCAAGCTAAGAATCAATTCAGAGAGGTTTTTCAATTAATTTTGGCACCAGCAGAGCTCATTTGCTCATTATGTTATTACTGTCTCATTCCTGGTTTTTCGGTTAGTCTATGAGTCTGGAAAGAGCCTTTTGGTCTGATTTAATGGGCCTTCTGAGAACTAGTAGAGGAGTGTTGATTTCAGAGGCGAGTTCAGTGAGTGTTTTGCTCATTATTTTAGTCCCATGTTGCACTTAAACATGAAGACAGCGATATCTGCAAATCTTTAAGATAGTTAGAATTACATTGAATATCTTTGGGTATGTGTAAGATTGTAAGAATTAAGTAGTAACCAAATAAAATTCTTTAAGCTCTTAGGTCATACATATCGTACCTATTTCTCTGCATTAGTAGGAAATGCTATATAAGCTTAGTTGAAGAATTTTTCTATGACTATTGCTGAGCTTCTAAAAGAACATCATTAATCTTTAGAATGTAGGATCATATAGGATGTTTTTTGGGTGCTCTTGAATGGTATGTGTATCAGATAACAAGAACTGAATTAAGAAGATGGAGAAGGAAGTTAGTAAAGTTTGCTCCCCAGCATTTATAGTTTTCACAAAAACAGCTATATTGTAGAAGTAAAAGGCCAAAGTTATTTCATGAATCAGAACTATAAAGTCAGCTGGAATGATATTGCTGCTCCATAAATAAAGAGTATTAAATACTAAAGATTTTAAATTTTTCTTTAGAAAACTACTCCTTGGAGGCAGTTTTAAACCATGAAGGTTTATTTCATTTCTGATAGTTTGTAGCAGCTTTGAGACTTAGTTGTGGTCTAAATTACTTTTTTTATGTTTGAAAGCAATGTTGTTTTTCAGATAAGCCTCTGGCAACATCTTTGACCAGAACAGGTATATGGAACAAATAAATTGACTTCGTGTTTAAAAACCTCAAAGGCCTTGAGATACAATTGAAAAATGCATCATATGAAGGCAGTATCTTCCTCAACTTCTAGCACTTCTAGACTGAAATTATGCTTTGAAGAAATACTTTTAATACTCATGACAAATAAGGAACAGTGAAAGTTAATACTGAGTTAGTATTCTATTAGACTATCCAGAGACCTCTTAAAATGATGCCAAGATTGCCTAATGATACCTCATAATCTGGCATTAATTTTTGGTAATTTTAACAGGAAGGAATAGGCAACATAGTTGAAATGTTAAAGCAGCATGTGATTTTGCTTCTATTTGTGTACACTGTAAAGATGTAGCTCTGACTAAGGCACCTTCTGTTTGGTTTAATAAAGAGCTGAATGGCCAGTAGCTAGGCAGGAGAGGATAGGGGGGAATTCCAGGGAAAGAGAGGAAGAGGAGGAATCTAGGTATGCAGGGGGGAATGTCAGCCAGACTCTGAAGTCGGATATATGGTACAGAGCAGAGGTATCTGAGCCACATGACATTAATAGAGACAGGTTAATTGAAGTTACAAAAGCTAGTTGGGAAAAAGCCTAAGCTAAGGCCAAGCTTTCATAATAAATAAGTCTCCATGTCACTAATTTTTTTATTTTTTATTTTTTTAGGAGCATAAATATTTATTTGTAACAAAGGAGTTTGTGTACAGTGTTGAAAATCTACAACTTCTTGTTAAATTCACATTTGTACTTCTCCTTTTTAAACAAACATTTGTAATCATTATTTGATACAGATATAGATATGTAAATACACCATCGAGTTCAGTGGTCCTTCAGCATTTTCCACTTAATTATTTTTAACATAAAAACAGGTTATAATTCCAAAGTCCAGAGTTATTTGATACTGGAAAATACTTTCTCTGTAGAAAATAGTAAAAATGATAACATTTCCCAATAAGCCCCTTAAGCCAAATAATAGCTGAATTATACATATAAATATTAATTAGATTCTGGGATACAGAAGAAACCTATCTTCATCTGTTCAGAGAGCTAGGTTTTACTTAAGTTGTGTAAGTGAGATTCCTATTCATCTTCCCCTTCACTGTTGGATTTACGGCAGAAATTTTTCTGTAGGCTAATCCATAATCTAAAAAGATTTTAGCTTCCCCTCCTTAAGTTACAACCAGCATATCCTTTCATCAGCTTGATATGGGACAAATTCTTATCCTGATAGTGAAATGTTGCACTAAAGCATGCCCAGTGATTGGGCAAAACTAAAACTTATTATAAGCCACAGTCATCCTAGGGTCCTCCCTGCTAGGTAGCCTCCCTGGATCTGTGGGTTGCAGTCTGATTGTCCTTTGCTTTATATCGAGTATCCACTTATGAGTGAATACATACCATGTTTGTTCTTCTGAGTCTGGGTTACCTCACTCAGGATGAAATTTTCTAGTTTCATTCATTTGCCCGCAAATTTCATGATGTCATTGGTTTTCTCTGCTGAGTAGTACTCCATTGTGTATATATCCACATTTTCTTAATCCATTCTTCAGTTAACAAGCATCTATGTTGTTTCCAGGTTCTGGCTATTATAAATAATGCTGCATAGTTGAGCATGTATCTTTATGGTATAAAGAACTCAAGAAACTAGACATCAAAATACTGAACAATCCAATTAAAAAGTGGTACAGAGCTAAACAGAGAATTCTCAAAAGAAGAATCTCAAATGGCTGAAAGACATTTAAGGAAATGCTCAATATCCTTAGTTATCAGAAAAATGCAAATCAAAATGACTCTGAGATACCACCTTACACCTGTCAGAATGGCTATGATCAAAAACATTGATGACAGTTTATGTTGGAGAGGATGTGGAGCAAGGGGAACACTCTTCCACTGTTGGTGGGAGTGCAAACTTGTACAATCACTGTGGAAATCAGTATGGTGGTTTCTCAGAAAATTGAGAATATATCTACCTTAAGACCCAGCCATACCACTCTTGGGCATATACCCAAGGAATGCTCAATCATACCATGTCATTACTTGTGGGCTGGTGGCCCCAATGAAAAAGTACAACTACATGATTTCTGTTTTGGAGTTTCTCAAAGCTGCTGTGTTTTAAGTTTCAGCTGAAAGATTGGGCCAGCGAAGATCAGTGTAAAGTACGGTCAGTGGGAGTCACATTTACTGCCCAGAACTACCAAAGCTGCTACCTTTTTACTTTAGGATGTTGATCCCTTCCCTTTCAGATTTAATTTGGGAGCATAGAAGGCTCACATTTACAGATAAGTGATAGCTATATTTATAATGTCTGTTTGCAGATAAGTGATAACTATAAATTAAACAAACTGGGTGTGATGGTACGTACCTTTAATTCTAGCACTCTGTGAGTTTAATCCCAGATCTCTGTGAGTTCCAGGACAGCCATGGCTACATAGAGAGACCCTATTTCAACCATCCAAGCAAACACATAAACAAAAAACCAATTTAAACAACTGGTGATTTTTCTGTATGTCTTTGAGAAACAAGTGGTCACTGACAGAAGGTATCTAAAAGTAGACTTTGCATTGAACTAATAATTTCTTATGCAGTGTTTTCCTTCAGTTATAGGATGAAATAGTCTTAAATAGTTTTCAATGAAGTTCCCTTCCTTTGGAGGTGGTGGGAGCTTGGTGGGTTGGAGTGTAAAAGACTCCGAGACACCACCCTCCAAACCAAGTAGTTTCCCCAGCCCTTCATTAGGGTAACACTTGTGGAGAATTAGAATCCATTCACCTTGAATTCTAGTCCATAGCTAGTCCTGTAAAGAGCATTAGACCTTTCAGTGATTGCATGGGGTCTGGACTTAGAGTTTCTGAGTATAATTTTGGCTCCATTTCAACTCTTGCTGTTTATCTAATTGCATCTCAAGGCCAGTACCTGGCTTGGTGAAAATAACGAGTGAAATGCAACTTAAGGTAGCTAGGCAAAGAGAGAATGCCCTGCCTATTAGTAGCACCCTGTTGCCCTGAGGAGGTTAGTCTGTTCTGCCCTCTGACTTATTCTTGGACTTGTTTGTGTTATTGGTAGCTTTGGCTCATGGTGCTGTGTTATATATATTTTACTCTTTCAGCCTGCTAGAGAGGTGTTCCTACTGACCTATGACTTGACCCTTGAATAAGAAGTCATTAGAGCCATCATATTGAGAACTATGGGGCTATATATCTATTGCAGTTGTACTTTTAAACTGAAGCTCCTATAAGTCAGTACTGTAAGCATGGAATGGGGAATACTTTGGAAGGATTCCTGCTGTCTGTTTCCAGGGAGACAACAATTTCCTTTACTTGACATTTCCCAAATGGACCCTATTAGGGTGGTGAAGTAACACTTAGTTTTGTTTCTCTCACACCTACTAATTGCTGCTGTTGTTACAACAATGACATGTTCTCTGACCTGCTTCTAACACCAAGACAGCTTGAATAGCCGGGCGCCAGAACTGTGTATTTATTTTTTCCATTCTGGTTGGCAACATTCCATCCCTTACAGCTGTGTTAGCCAGTGACCTTGTTTGGGGAATTATTTGAGTGTTTTCAGAGACGTAATGCCACGATCTCCCCACCCCAGTGGTTGTGAGCTTGTCTTGACATGGATGCTAAGTCACTGAAATCTTGACCTGTGAAAGGATGCTTCAGTGAATTACCCCAGCAAATGGAAGCGGTTAGGACAAAGGAATTTCAAAAAGAAATACTGACCCCTTGTGGTATAATACAATATTCTATTCAACTAGGTGAAGAAAAATGTAAAAATTCAGAATCTTCCTTAAATATAGTGGATTTTGCTTAAAAGCAACATAAAATAATGCTTAGTGTATATAGTATTTTATATGCTAATAAATAATAACAGGAAAGATGACAGAAGGCTATTTTATACAACAATACAGGAAACAGCATACATGTTGCGTTGTTAAAAAGCTTTGACCTATTGGTAAAATTCCTTTGTGTCTTTACTTTGATATTCCCACACAATTTCATCCAGAAAAATCCTGTCCATGTTAGTTGATTTGATAGAGTACTTTACAGATGAAAGAAAACTTCACACGTGACCTTGTTTGCCTCAAATCAACCGAGGCAAAGTGTGGTCATTCTTTGTAGTTTAAAGAAGGATAAAATAAAGAAGATTAGGAAAGTTGAATAACTTATCCAAATGACCACAATTCAAAAGCCTGATTAGACATCTGAGCATTAGAAGTAGTAAGCAGTGTGCCCAAATGAATATAACAAAGCTCACTTAAAGGCCTTAAAGGTGGAGAGCTTCCATTTGCTACTGATACGCGGGGAAACCCAGCAGTGCCCGTGTTCAAACTGTGAGACTGGGACTCCCAAGTCACTTGTCAATCATACTAAAGGAGCTGCCTTCGGTCTGGTAGCTCCAGGTGCCACACAGATTTCTTTGTTGAATGGAACAGTGTTAGATTGCTCAGGCCAGTTGGTGTGTGCAATTTGTGCCTCACCAAGTGGGGGGCAATAGTGCCAAACCAAGGGGATGAAAATTCATGGATTTGTTTGTATTTCACTATTGGAACTATATTTTATAGTTTGCAGAAATCATTTGGGTTTAAGAAATGATTTAGAGGGAACTATACAAATTATGCAGAAATCATATGTTGATCTAGTATTATATAACTAAAGCATTTTATTTCTGGTATGCTTGTTTTAACTTGAATAAATAAACACCCAGGATTAAAGTATTGAACAATATGGGGAAAAGATAAAAGTTAAGGTTTTCTCAAACCTCATTTTTCTTCCCCATAATAAAAACTTTTATTGTGGTATGTTTTCCAGTCAATTTTCTACTCTTTTATACATATTTGCATGCATATGTACAAATATATGATTCTGAGAAAATAAGAGCTACTCATTTTATTTACTGCTTTCTCTGACTGACCATGCATTAGTTATCATTAAGCACAGTGTACCTCCACCTTCAGGACAACCCTTCTAACTGCTGCAAAGCAATGCATGGTATTGCTAGAATTTAATATTTGCATTTTGGCATTCCTTTGAGATGTGATTATTGGCAAAGTCAGAATTTCTTCATTAAGTTGGAATGATTTAGAATGCATTTGTTCAGAAAATTAATCATGCTAAAATGACCAAATGTAAGTGGTGGCTTATAGTATTTTATTAACAATCATGTGTGTTTTCTTTGTATTTGGTTGCAGTTCCTTGCATTCTTTGTTGTTGTTGAGACAAGCTGGTCTTGAACATGTTGTATAGCTGACTTGCTATGAACTACTGATTTTCCTGCTTCCATGTCTCATTACAGGGATTACATGTGTGTTTTACCATGCCAGGTTTTAATTTTCATTTTTGTCAGCATTTATTAAACATACAAATGAGTCTCATTATGACACTCCATGCATATATATATATATATACATATACATATACATATACATATAATAGACTTTGATGACCTTTAATCTCCAATATCATATCTGCTCCCCCCCACTGTTCCCAGTTCACTACCTCTAAGCCTCCCTTTTAATTTCATGTATTATCTCTGTTGTTCTGTCTTTAATTATTATGGTTTCACGCACACATATACATATGTATATATATACACACAACTTTCTGAGTCCATTTAATGTTGCTCAATTGTATATGTCTTTAGGGCTGAGCACTTGGTGTTGAATAATCAGTAAGGGTGCTCAGCCCTGGGGAAGACTGATTCTCAGAAGTTATTCATTTCCTGTGTCTCTTCATTTATAGGTGTGGATACAAAAAAAGTTTCAGTTTTTAAATTGAGTTGACAGAAATGAAAACAGGGCCTATCTTGACAACTGTAGGGAAGGAAGCTGCTGTGTTGAGGATCACAGGTTTGAGGACTGAGCTGTAGAGCTGGGTCTGCCCACCGAGGTAAAAAGGCAAGACCAGATCTAGAGGTCTAGATGAAGGAATGTGTGGACAGATGAATGGCAGGTCCAGGTCCAGATGGGAGAGCAGGTAGAGGGCAGATGGTGGCTGAGTAAGACATAACAGAAGAGGGGAGCTAAGGTAAAGCCTCAGGGGACAGTCAGAAGCCCTCTGCCTGTTGGTCTTTGACGTTCACCTGGCGGTCAGATGTCGGGTCAGTGGGGGCTGTCACAATTGAGTTCCAGGTGTCCAGATCATTCTGGGGTCCAAAGGAGGAGATTACCCTTTCCTTGGTGTAGGTTGTTCTATAAGTGTTTGGGCCTGCTTTCTCTGATAACTTTTGATATGCCTATGTACATTCACAGTCTCAGTTCACTGATAAATTTATAGGATGACATTCTTTCTACTTCCAGGATTGGATTAGAAAACAACTTACTGTTTTAGACAGTGTAGAGTAACTTAGGGCAGGGCTCAGCTTGTGCACGCATATATGTTGTGCATCTGTGTGTGTGTGTGTGTGTGTGTGTGTGTGTGTACATACATGTGGACATGTGCATGTGGAGGCTGATGTTGGGACTGATTGCTCTTCACCTCATTTCTTGAGACCATCTCAAATGAACCAAGAGCTTATTGATATAGCTAGCCAGTATGCTCAGGGAGATCTCTGTTTCTGCCTTCCCAGCACTAGATTTACAGGTGGACTGTCATACTCACCTGGGATACACATAGTGCTGGAGATCTGAACTCTGGCCCTTACACTCGCATGACAAGCATTTTATTCACAGAGCTATCTCCCCAGGACCATGGATGGATAGTGGTTTTTTTTTTTTTTTTGGTTGTTGTTGTTTGTTTTGTTTTAAGAAAGGGTTTATTTGGCTTACAGTTCTAAATTATAGTACATCATTGTGGGGAAACCAAGGCAGGAACTTGAAGCAGCAGATACTTCCACAATCAAAGGAAAACAGAGAATGAATATATACATATATTCATATATACATATATATGCATATATGCATGCTTACTATTCATCTCTCTGAATTAAAAAAGAAGAAATAAAAAGGAAAGGACATGACTGCTCCTAGGAACAGTGGAGGAGAAAGTTTATTGTAGGTAAAAGGGAAAGCATAGGTAGAGGCAGGGACATCTGGGAGAGTCCAGAGTGGTCATGACTGAGCTGGGCCATGTGGGAAGAGGGTTAGGAGAACAGAGAAGGGAGAGAGGGGAACCACGTGCAGTAGTCAGGAGGCCAAAGGCACAAAAGGGGAAGGTAACCAAAATGTCTGGATTATATAGGGAAGAGCCTCTGGGGGAAGGGCAGCCCAGTCCTGGGCTGGAGAGTTCAGGGTAGAGGGTGGGGTATGCCAGCTCTACCCTGTAGCATGTAGGGATTAAGGGATGCTGGGAGAATCTGGTGGTCAGGTCCGCTTTGATATGTTAAATCGGTACCACAGACATTAGTCCCAGGTTTGAAACTTAACACTCTCTTTCTCCACTTATGTAGTCCAGGACCCAAACCCAGGGTCATCCATAATGAGCTGGGTCTTCCCACATAAATTAATCATGACAACCTCCTCTGCCCCTTCAGACATGCCCACAATTCAACCTAATCTTAGTTCCTCACTGAGACTAGATTCTAGATTGTGTCAAGTAGATAATGAAGACTAATAACAAAGAGAGTTATGCGTGGACCCAACCACATGGACTTCCATTCCCTAAGTCCTGACTATGGCTGCTTTTGGGTGCTAAATCTTCCATCAGTAGAATTCAACACTGAGTCCCTTATATGGCATCATTCCCCAGGGGGACCAGTCAGGGTCTTGGTGACAAGTTGACTATACTGGACCTTTTCTATTGTGGGAAGGGCAGTACTTTTTTCTTACTAAATTTTTACTTTTTCCTTATAAATAATATTTTTGTTTGTGAAACTTTCATACATTTGTACATTGTATACTAATCATGCATGGATGGACACTTCTGAAACCTTTAGCCTAAAGATGATCTATTTTCCTGTTGTCTAAGATTTTTTTTTTTTTTTTTTTTTTTTTTTTTTTTTTTTTTTTTTTTTTGGTTTTTCGAGACAGGGTTTCTCTGTGTAGCTTTGCGCCTTTCCTGGAACTCACTTGGTAGTCCAGGCTGGCCTCGAACTCACAGAGATCCGCCTGGCTCTGCCTCCCGAGTGCTGGGATTAAAGGCGTGCGCGTGTTGTCTAAGATTTTAAAAATCGTAGATGAACTCAGGCATCTGGCAGCCCAAATAGCTCAGGCTTATCTCCTGTTATATTTTCTCATCTCTAGTCACTTTAATGCCATCTTCATGGTTTTTGGTCTTCACAGTTAATGGTCATTTCTATTGAATTGTTCTTGGAATTGAACTTAATTTAACTTGTTTTGTGCTGCTCTAGCTTAAGCAGTAGTACCTCTAAAAGCTTAGCAATTGCATGAAATGCACACACATATATTCACATTCATTCACTCACATTTATATTTATTATTTCTTGCATTATTGGTTATAAAAATATAAACATTATACCCTGTAAAATGAAAAATATTCTTTTGTGTATCACTTAAGGTCATGTTACAAAGTGTTTTGAATATTGTTCTTACTTCAAAAAGCTCTGACTTATGGAGCAAGTCCTACTTTTCCTGCCCAGTGATGTGATGCAGCTCTGAATATCCAAGCGACAGCCAGCATCTAGTTTCCTCTTTTCCCCATCTGCTATTTGTCCCAGATCCCATTTAGACTTTTCTCCACAATATAGTGTCCTGTACTGTGCTTAACACCTGACAGGCACGCAATGAGCAACTGTTAAGCTGTGAAATCAAAGCTTTTCAAAAATATGTTGCAGCATCTCATTCTATTGAATTTGCCTCTCCATTTTTATTTATATTTTAGCCAGTGTGGAAAAATACAGCAGAGATTCACAATTCTGCCACATACACTGTATGTTCACTTGGTCTTAAAAGCAGTAAATGGAAGACGTTCAACCATATTACCATTTATATATCTGAGAATATCGAGACACAATGATATGAAAATTTACCAGAGACTACAGCAGAGTGGATTCTTTGTTTTTTCTTTTTCTTTTCCCTTCCCTTCCCTTCTCCTCCCCTCTCCTCTCCTCCCCTCCCCTCCCTCCCTCCTCCTCCCCCTTCTCTCTCTCTCCCTCTCCCCCTCCCTCCCTCCCTCCCTCCCTCCCTCCCTCTGTCGCCTCTCTCTCTCTCTCTCTCCTTTCTTTTTTTAGAGACAGGGTTTCTCTGTGTAGCCCTGGCTGTCCTGGAACTCACTCTGTAGACCAGGCTGGCCTCTTTATCTTTTCAACAGCACTTGGAGTTGCCCGTCACTCTAGTTGTATCTATTTGGTGAGTGTGCAGTATTCCCTTACAGTGGCTTAATCTGCATTTCCCAGGTGACTACTTGGCCTTCGCAATGCCTTCCTTGGGTGTGTACATTTTGTAAGTTTTTATATTGTATCATTTGTCCTTGCTTAAACACATGGGTCTCAAATGTTTTCTAGGAATCCAGTGGGTTTTTTGCTCATTTTCTTACACCATCCATTGATGAACATATCTTTAATTTCAAGGCAGTATAATTTAGCATTCTTTTATTTTATGAATCATATTTTCAGTTTTTTTACCTATCCAAAAATTGTGGAAGGTATTTGTTTTAGAATATTTGCTATTTTAGTCATTATGTCTAAGTCTATGAACCATATCAATTAGTTTTTTATATATTATAAAGATTGGGGGCTCATTTTTTTTTCAAGTGGGTATCTGGTTGCTCCAACACCATTTAATGAAGTGCTTTTCCTCCCCCTGTAGTGTTTTTGATAAAAATAAATTGAACTATGGTGCTATTTTTGAGTTCCATTTTCTCATGATATTTGCCCATTTTTATATAAAATTCTGTTTTGATTATTACAGCATTGAATCAAGCTATCTTATAGTCAGGCTATGTGGATCTTCTTTTGTCAAGAGTGTTCTCCCCACCACAGTAGTTCTTTGTTCAGGTGTTCTATGAGCACCTAAAATGAATGTGCATTAACTATTCACTGGCTATTATTCATGTTAATTGGATAGCATTTTATAAGTTAATTTTTTATTTCCTGCCTTGTTGGTCCATTTTTTTCCCTAAGAAGTGTTGATAGAAGAGTGCTCATATTTTGAATTTTTATACCCACTTGAGTAGTATGTATTAGTGTCTTACTGTGGCTTTAATTTGCATCCCTGTGCTGGGAGCATATTTTCATGTGGAGACTGCTGGTTTTTTTTGGTGGCACTGAATTGTAAGGAACAGTTTGTGTTTGTAAATGACAAGGGGCTGGAGGTCTCTAGTTTATCTTTTCTTTCCATTGGGGTTTTAGCTCCCTGCCTTCCTTAGTGAACTGTGAGAATGATGCTGCCAAGTAAGAAGAAAGAAAGATTTATGCTGGCATAGAATTAACTTGTAAAGCTTGTGGTGGGGAAGTCAACCTCAGTGCATAGCCTCTCTGCTGATTAAAAGGTGATTGTTGGTCCGGCATCCTTGGGAGATAGGATCCAAGGACAGACAGCAGGCAGGAAATGTTCCTGCTCTGGGTGCACCTCTGCAGAGTTCAGACTTTCCATTAAAATAAATTCAGTGAATGCTCAGAGTTTTCACAAAAAGGCGTAGAATGTGTTCTTATATCTCAGAGCATTTGGTATTATTTTAAAAATATAGTTTCTTTGAATAACAGCACCCCCTGTGAGATACTGTTATTGGAAGATGTGAGCTATATCCAACAGTAGTTTACGTGATGCTGTTTGAACTGTGTAAATCAAACCTGTGAATGTGTTTTTTTTATTTCGCATAGTGGTTTGCCTTGAAGAACATTGGATTCCAACGTATTTTCTTTTTCTGATCTTTCTTGTCTGCAGACTTTCATGAACATAAACACACTGTAACCTCGAATGAGGGCAAGGACGTTTGTCTGGATCTCTTTTACAAGGCCACTGATCCAGTTCATGGGGGCTCTACACTCATGACCTAAGCACCCCCCAAAGACCCTTTTCCAAGTACCATCACCTAAGGGTTAAATTTTAGTAGATCATTTTAGGGGAATCTAAACACTCAGTGCATTGCAACATCTCAATGAGTTTTCTCACAGTTTGTGAACAGAATCATTTGGCTTCTAGTCAGAAGAGCTAGAACTGCACGAGTACCCAGAAGGCCCTTGTCATATTCCAGACATTACATTTTTTCATAATAAACATTATTCTTTGTTTAGTCTCATTACTGTATAGTACAATGTTCCATGTGTTTGTGCACATACGTACGTATGTGTGTGTGTGTGTGTGTGTGTGTGTGTGTGTGTGTGTGTGTGTGTGTGTGTATGTGTGTGTGTTTAGGCCAGTGTGTCATTCCTCAGGATGTTCCCCACTTTTTATTTTGAGACAGGATCTCTCACTGGCATGGAATTCACTAATTCTGGTAAGCTGGCTGGGTAGCAGCACCTAGGGGTTTGTCTTTCTTCACCTCCCCAGCACTGAAGCTAAAAATGCACACCCCTATGCCTGGCCTTTCTTACACAGGTTCTAGGGATTGACTTCAGATTCTTGTGTATGCACACTGAGCACTTTACAAATTATCTATCTCGCTAGCCTTTGACACTTAGCTTAAAAAATATGTATTTTGAGAAATCCCACATCTACCCAAGGAGCTCTTGGCATTTGATTGTTGCTGGGAGCGGGAAAGTTGGCTTTCTTCAATTGGTGTTACACCTGGTGTATCAACCACACTAGAAGGCAGACATCCTGGTGAAAAGCAGTAAACTAACACAACGGAACCCAATAGGTTTCTAGAGCAGTGGTTCTCAACCTGTGGGTCATGGTCTCCTTGGGAGTTACATATCAGATATCCTGCATATCAGATATTCATAACAGTAGCAAAATTACAGATATGAAGTGGCAACGAAATAACTTCATGGTTGGGGGTCACCACAACATGAGGAACCGGATTAAAGGATTGCAGCATTAGGAAGGTTGAGAACCACTGGTTTAGAGAGAGATAGAGGGAATGAAATTGGGTGGGTAGCTAGGCTGGGGAGAACCTTAGAGGAGTTGGGCAAGGGGGATGAGTATGATAAAAATACATTGTATGAGGTTCTCAAAGAATTAATAAAACCATTAAAGTATGTTATGGCTACCTTTGTGTGTCATAAGAATGGACACATTTTCATAAAAAATTCTGCATGAATTCCATGAGATATATGTAGCTGAAATAATGTTTGTTGTATACATTGGTAGACTACCATTTTTCAAGGTGGTTATGTCAGCTTACATTCCTCTTAATGTTTACTCTATATCTCAATTAGAATTTCACATTTTCTTTTCTTTTCTTTTCTTTCTTTTAATTTTTCAAGACAAAGACTCTATATCTCAATTAGAATTTCACATTTTCTTTTCTTTTCTTTCTTTTAATTTTTCAAGACAAGGTTTCTCTGTGTAGTTTTGGTACCTGTCCTGGATCTTGCTCTGTAGACCAGGCTGGCCTCGAACTCACAGAGACCTGCCTGGCTCTGCCTCCCAAGTGCTGGGATTAAAGGCATGCACCACCACTGCCCAGCATTTTCTGTCATTTTTAATTTTGTGTGTTGTGGAACATTATTTGAAGATGTGTTATGTTTGTTCATGCTGTGGAACATTTGTTTAATAATGCAAAGGTGTGTTGCATTCTTTTATGTTGCATTTGTTTAACTCTGTGAAGCTGTGTTATTTTGCCTGTCTAAAACACCTGATTGGTCTCATAAAGATATTTAAAGTTTAAAAGCATATAATTGTGAAGTTAATTTTCTGCTTTTGGCTAACTTTTTTGGTCTTGTTTACAATACTTTTGTTCAATCTGAGCGCATGAAGACTTTCTCCTGAGATTTGTAGTTTACCTTTCATATTTAAATCTAGATTCATCTGTAATAGATTTTGGGATGTTGTGTAAGATAGACATTGAGATGCATTTTTTTTAAAATGTAAAGATGACAAGACCATCCTCTTGACATTATTCAAAAGACCCTTCTTTCCTCGTCATCACTGATGGCCTGTGTGCTCCTGATTCCGAGTTCTATTCTCAGTACCTCTGTCTGTCTTATACCGAGTCTATGACAGCTTAACTAACATAATTTCAGGTTTGTCTTGATATGGCAATGTGAGGCATTAAGTCTTATTACAGTTATCTCACCTGAACTTTCTCCTTAGGATTTCTATATAAATTTAAGAGCCTTCTTGTCAATTTCTGTAACCTCACTTGCTTGATTTTTATTGTGAGTGCATTGAATCTGTGTGTGTGTATGTGTGGGGTAACTTGGAGATAATTGGATTATTTTTAATGTTAGATGTATTGGTAGAGAATTATTGTGTATTTCTCCATTGACTTGAGTCTTTTGAAAATTTTCCTATTAATATTTCATAATTTTCAAAGGAAAGACTTTTCCCATACTTTCTTCAATTTCTTTCTCTATATTGGGTGTTTTGTGCCATTGTAATAGCACCATTTTAATTCTTGTTAATTGTTTATTATTTCTCCATACAAAAAAATTAAACAATTATGGCTCTATATACCGCTGCCTTCCCAAATGAATGTGTTAGTTTTTATAGCTGAAAACATTTTTTTTTTTGTATTTTTTAAAGTACACAGTTTTAAAGTTCAAATAGTGACAAGTAATCTTCTTCCCTTTCAATCATTGTTTTTCTTTCCTACAACATTTCACGTGACACACAGGATAAAAGGGAAGGAGCAATGGCGATAGGAATACCGTTTCTCACCCTGAATCTTTAAGAAGTGTTCAATCGTTCACCAATAGGTAAGGTGTTTGGTATTAGAGTTTTTAATAGCAACTTCAGTGTTTTTACACATTTATTGAGCTGTTCCTGTGTTTCCTTTCTTTCATTCTGAGGCCGTGGAGAATCAATCACACAGATGCTCAAATCACCTTGTGAGCCTGGAGTAATCCTCGGTGTTGAGATGCGCATGATCCTTTCATATGCTGCATTTGTTAGTATTTTGCTTAGGGATTTTGCCTCCAAGCTCTAACCTCATGAGAGAGGTTAACTGAGGATTTTCCTGTCTTGCAATGCCCTTTGGATTTTTGCTTTAAAACAACCTTGTAAAATGAGATGAGATGATTCCTCTTTCTCTTACTTAATGTGTATAAAGTTTGTGTTGTTGCTGGTCATACTGTCTAAATTTATGAATGTCTTCATGTGGATGATTTAAATACTATCATAGATAAGTTAAGCTTGTCTTGAAATTTGTCTAGTTCATCTATGTTTTCAAATTTATTAACAAGGTATTCTCCACAAAATTCCCTTACTTTTTTCCTGTCTCTGTGAGGTCTGTGGTGGTGACCTGCTTTTCATTTCTATCACTGATAATTTGAGTCTTTTTAATACATTAAAGGAGACATTTACCAGTTCACAAGGGAGAGATAGGAGTTCATCTTTGCATGTGGTAACTTTGCAATGCCTAAGACATCTAAGCTAAGAGTACAGGGAAATAATTGGATATGTCATTGGGAATTTGGGAATCTGAGATGCTCATTTATGGGGTATCAGATTTTAAAGCCATATGGCTTGTCCCAAAGGAACTTGAGGTATGTAGGATGGAGCCCTGGGTCACTGTGCAGTTTAGAGAGAAGGGGAGAAAACAATAAGGAGAGTTAAGATGAGACACCTGGGAAGGTAAGAGGAAAACCAGAGTTACTGTGTTTTCAGGAAGCCACATGAAGACAAGTTTTCATGGAAGAGTATCAAATGTCGTAAGTAGGTTCAGTAATGCCTGAAAATTGACAGCAGGGTTTGGTAATGGGGGTTTAGTGTGACCTTGAGAAAGACTATGACATGAAACTGCTTAGGCCAGTGCTAAATCTTTATACTAGAATAAATATAATACTATCTATTTAGGTATATCAACCTCCATGGTTTCATTGCTGTTAAATAATGTGTATTTATTGTATTAACTTTTGGAATTAGGAAAAGAATAAAAAAAGAGAAAACAAACACCTGTAACCAAAGCAGGACAAGGAACTAAATAAAGACTGGGAACATTCAAGCCGGAAACAGTTCGAACACTGGAGATGAGGGGCGGTGGCGACGGGGAAGCTGACGCAGGGTGTCTGTGAAGCAGGGGGACTTGATCAATTTGCTGGTGGAGATGGTGAGAGGAAAGGAGATCTTGACGGCGACTCAAGGAGGGGTTGTGTGTGACTCTTCACTCTTTACTCCCCCAGTATTATATCAAGAACATGTTTGTTTTGTGAAAAAAGTAATTTGTTAATTAAAGACAAAGAGTTTAAATAAAGCCCACTTAAAGACAGGTTTATAGCAAAATGGCTCTATTAAAATTTAACATTGGGAATTAAAATTTCTCATTATGGGTGAAAATGGGGTCTTATCCATTCTTGGTGGTTGTGTTGCCATAATATAATTTTTTACTTTTTAATGCAATTTCATCTTATAAAATTATTTCTGTAAGGCATGGTGATGATGCATGTCTATAATACCAACATTAGAGAAGAAAAGGTAAGATGATATCATGAGTTTGAGGCCAGCCTGTCTCAAAATTAATTACTATTTAATTTAAATGTAGTTTGAATGTTTTTTGAGACTGAGTCTTGTTAAGGTTAGCCTCCAAAGAGCCAAGCCTCTAGGTAGACACCTTGATTAGATCTATTTAAGGAGTTAAAAACTGAACACATTATTTGTTAGTATCTATGAAAACTAAACTAGCCCAGTAATATTTTCATAATCCCATAAGTAAAATAAAATAGGGGCTATTTCTTTTGAAAAAATTCTTAAAATTGTACCTTTGCTTAAAAAAAAAAAAATCAATGTCCCAGGTGAGAGAAGAGGGGAAATGTGCCAAACTTTATTTGCGTGACTTTATTTCTACATTACCTCTTTTGGTATGTTCAAAACTTATAAAACCCTGAACTGAGTCAAGTCTTATGTAACGAAAGTAGAAGCCTTTTTTGATAAGCATTTGCATGTTGTTTAATGAAAATCAGTGCAAGAAACGAGATTTATATCCTCACCCATGCTCTTATGACTAATTAGTTTTGTTTTTAGAGGAAAAACTAGTTCACATATCCAAGTCTTGCTTTATTTGGTGCTGTGTCCTTCTCTCATGGAACTCCTTCATAATACACATGGTATTACTGCTGCCTGTATGTGATCATGAACTTCCTACTCCATATTATCTTGAAATCTCAGTAAATTGGAGAATAGTCCTGGCTCAGTTTCTTCTGTTGACTATTTTGGGATTGGTTGGTTGTATTAGGAATGGGGTGACTGAAATTGTTTCTCCAAGGAGTTCAGAGTGAAACAGTAAGTTCTTTCATGAGCAAGATCCGCCTCACCCTCATTCTTCACTTGATTCACCACAACCAGCACAGTGGGCTTTTGAGGTGTGGAGGTTGTAATGGTAGAAACGTATTTTTGTCAATGGCGTTCTAAGTGTGGGTGTGTAGTGGGCATGTTTCTTTTAATCAGAAAACTAACATCTTTGGTTGAATCTGTTTCACAAGGAAGATAGCAAGGGTATGAGACATATAAGGCAGCCCTCAGGTTATAATTTCCAAATAGATTAGAGATAAACTGAGCGCGCATAAAAATGACCAGAACACGACATGCGATGGAGACAATAAACTACTGTAACAGCTCATGTACTAGAACAATAGTTGTAAGCTACCATGGTTAGGTAAAGTTGCCTGAGAGGTGTGGATATGGTTTGATAGATTTAGTCAAGTGATAGTAAGTGTCAGGGATTAAGGGTGAGAAAGAGATACTATGATAATGAGGACCTGTCTGAGGTACAGGTAAAAAAATATTAGGACTTTTTTTTTTAGTAGGTGTCGGCATCAAAGAGGAATAGTGTCACAAAGATGTTACAATATTCCAAAGTTCAGTTATTTTCCTGTATTCACAGATTCATTCTCTCACAATGTGACATGGAAGTCATCTGTCTCTCATGAGAACAGTGCTTTAGAATAGTTACAGAGGAGGCATTATCAGTTTTTGACCTTTAGCCTTGGTCTGTGAGGTTTCTGGTCTCATGGTGTTGATCTGATTCTTCTGATCTCCAAGAGGGAAGAGTCCTGGCAGTGTGGCTCATGGCTTTGGAGCTTTGGCTCTGGTGTTAGACTGAGTTCAAATCCTGAGTCCAATGATCACCAGTCATGTGATTTTGGACATTTTACTAACTGCTCTTATTTAATTTTATTTTTGACAGCAAAGAATGGCAATGATGTTTACCTCATTGTTCTTGGGGTGTTGAATGAGGCAGTCTACAGGGAGTACTAAATATATAGAAATACGTTACAAATATTTAATTTTCACTTTTGCTTATTCAACACTAGAAACAAATTTGGTATCATAAATCTGATTCTGAAATCCTAAATGTGTATTTTTACTTTTGTCTTAAAAACAAAACAAAACAAAAAACTAGGGGTGATACAAATTAATCTAAGGATTATGTTTCAAAATTAGTGTTTCATTTTAAAAAAAAATTAGTTATTGGAAATCATCCTATTTTAAGTGTAAGAATATTTAGGACAAGTTGTTCCAAACTTCTTTTTTTTTTAAATAATTGAAGTAACGATAAAATAACAGTAACATGTAACATTTACTGATGATTTACTATGTGCCAGGCATCAGACAATATCTCATGTATGAGCTGAGATTGTATTAGTATGAAAACTCTCCTTTAAGAAGCCCGAACGACCTGGCCACACCCTCACTGAAGGAAAGAACAGACTATGAAGACCAATCGGGGCATTACGATCCCCATGACCCTTAACCATTGCTGTATTACACAGAGGAGTTACGGAGACAATGCCTAGGTGTTCCTTCTCAAACCATAGATTTGATGGGAGAGCAGTACAGACTATCTGGGTCACTTTAGGTTAAACTACGGAGGGTTTTAAATGCAAAGAAGTTCTAAAACATCTACATTGATCACTCTTAAAAATATTAATCTGCTTATGTGTCAGGGGCATTATTACATTGAATATGTGCCCTACTGCCTGCTGATGTATTTATGTCAGACAGATGGTCAGTAAAGCACTTGGCATCACGCCAAGGTCAGTAGCAAACAGTACACAGACTGTAACTGTTGTATTTATCTGACCTCATTTAAGGGACTTGTAAGATTAACCACTCAGCTGCAGGAGTTTTGCCTGGTTGTCATCAACTTCCCTAACTATGCTAATGTAGGTCACCTCCTCACTGAATTCCCTGATGTGGTGTGTGCTTACTGAGAATTAATTGTGCTTGTGCCCAAACCCACCTGTCAATTATTTTTGTCATTTGCATTGTGGAATCTAAGTACACTGTTACACAAATGGAAGTAGGTATTTCTATATAAAATTTGTTGACTGCTTTTGAGATATTTGATAAAATCAAGTCATTAAAAATTACATTATTTTTTGAGCAAGCTTATTTAAATGGTAAGAAATTCTTATGAAACACAAGAGATTTCTGTACTCAGATTTCTAAGGACTTTTTAACTTTGCTTCCCTTTGTGAGAGGAAATGTTCATAAATATGGAATTCATCTACATTTCTTCTAAAAGAGAAAGAAAAGAGGGTAATTTGGCAAGTAGTTTGCATAATAAACATAAACAAGTATAGGTAGCTTTGTTGGTGGTGTTTGAAAAGCTTGCTATAATGTATCTCTTAAAGTCCCCATGTTTATTTTCTACTTACAAAAGTAAGAAATGAGAGTGAGATTTCCTGTTTTTCCTTATTATTGTGACCTTTTTGTGAAGTACCTCAGTCTGCTACTGATGACATGAGAGCCCTGTGGTTGATGGAGACTTCTATTTAATGCAGAGTTTCAGATTTAGAAGTTTTCTAGTTTAGAAACTATAAATTATTCATACACTATCAACTTTTAAAAACCCTATTTATGACAGGATGGGATTTTGCCAATCTCAGCTGAAGCAGTCTAAATAATTTATCTTGTGTTCCTTCAATGTACAATACACACTGAAGCCCAGGAAATGTTAAGTAACTTTTATTCCCCTCTTTGCTATGCTGAGGTCAGGGAGTTAAGCTTTCAGACATTCCTTTAACATTTCTTGGGCCTTTGACTTCTCACAGTGTGCTCTTTAAAATTTCATATTGTGCCTTTTCTTTCATGACCTTTTCTTTGTATTGAATTTCTTGTTTTTAAAGCATCCTTCTCTCTCATTAATTATCTCTACTACATTTCCACACATAGTAACTTAGGATATAAATATGACAATATGTTTGCAAGAGTTCAATTATCACAGATCCTATTATCATTCAGGAGCATAAACAATTAATGACTCTGATTTGATGTTACTGAAATTGGTGACTCACTAGTGATAAATCTCAAAAGAGTTCAAGATTTAATTGAACAACTAACATTTTGGCATTTATTCGAATTTCAGACTGTTAATATATAATTAAGAGGCAATGCAAACAAACATAAATATCTTTATTCCATGAATCCCAGTCACCCAGAACCACCACATGCAGTAGACATGGACTATTAGTATTGCAAGTACAGAGGTGTGAGGAAAGGAAAGGGTGTAACAATAGTATGTGATTATTTCAGGAGATTCTGTCACCGAGCAGCTGCAAACCTAGACGCAAGGACAGTAAGCATCTAAGTGTGAAATTATTATGGTTACCAGAATGTATTGTGATATACCTAGTGACATTTGCCATTCACTCTTTTTAAATTTTTTTTGTCATCCACTTGGCTATTTAGGTAGTAGTCTAGCTTTTAAGCTTTTAATTCACTTACCACTCATTAGGTAAACGTGAATGGGCAGAGGCCAATCAAAATCTCTTTTTCCCCCTGTCTTTGATGATTAGTTCAGGGATGCCCAAATGATGCCTTCAGATCCTCTGAGATGTCATCTGTCATGGTTTAGATTTTTAAAAGTTACCTTGTAGGGTTGTGTGTTGGAAGCTTGGCTGACAGCCAACGGGCTCTGGAGGGTTAGTTAGATCATGGGGGCTCTACCGTCACCAGTGGCTGAACCAATGGGTGGATGGATTTACAGTAAACTATTAGCTATAATAGATGAGACTTCATTAGAGGCACAAGTTCACTGAGGGGATGTCTTTAGAGGACAAAGTTTATTTCCATATTCTTCCTCTTTATCTGGTCTCTGATTGGAGGTGAGGAAGTTCATCTACTACATGCTCTCCTATTGTTGATTGTTTTTACTTTTTGGCTCTTAGCTCTTTTGGGGGGGGTCCACCACCCAGCTCCCAAATACTCACACATGGAATCTTATTTCTTATAAATGCCCGGCCTTAGCTTGGCTTGTTTCTTGCCAGTTTTTCTTAACTTTAAATTATCCCATCTACTTTTTGCCTCTGGGTTTTTACCTTTCTCTATTTCTGTATGTTTTTTCTTTCCTTCTTCTTCTGTATCTAGCTGGGTGACTGGCCCTTGGAATCATCTCTTCTTCTTTTCTTGTTCCTTGACCTTCTTTTGCTTCCCAGATTTCTCCTCTCATTTATTCTCTCTGCCTGCCAGCCCCGCCTATCCTTTCTCTTGCCTTGCTATTGGCTATTCATCTCTTTATTAGACCAATCAGGTGTTTTAGACAGGCAAAGTAACACAGCTTCACAAAGTTAAACAAATGTAACATAAAAGAATGCAACATGCCTTTGTGCCATTAAACAAATGTTCCACAGCATAAACAAATGTAACATATCTTAAAATAATATTCTACAGCACTCTCCACCATGATATTTCCATCTTAGAATACAGGGGCCCCAAAATAATGTAGCCAAGTGGCCATGAATGAATTTCAGGCCAGCTTGAGTGACTTACTGAGATCTTGTTTAAAAAAAAACAAAACAACATATATTCTTCTATATTCTTTCCCTCCTTCATTTCTGAAATAATTTTCAGATGATTTCGAAGCATTTCAGATGGTTTTTACTCACATAGTCTCTATAAAAGCAAGCTATTGAGCCCTGTTGAAAATAGGCTCAAGTATTTTCTCACACAGGAGAATTTTCTTCTCCATCTTGAGGATTACTTTGACTCCATTTGTTCTCATTGCTCTTGATATCCCCTATTTCCTCCTCCACCTTTTCTTCTTCTTTTCCTCCCCTCCAACTTGCATGGTATGCAACATGATGATTTGTAACACAGTGTGCACACAAAGTGAAGTGGTTAAATCAACATAGGCAGAATACAAATTACCTGACATGTTTATGTGTTTTTGTGGTGAGAATTTTTTTAAATCTACTCTTAACAACTTTTAGGTATATGTAATACATTGTTGATGACTATCATCACTCTGCTGTGGAATAATCTCTTAAATGCATCTCTTCTGTCTAGATGGAATTTTGTTTTGATTTGTATCTCCATCCTGCACTTCCTACCCAGTCTCTGGTAATTTGTTCTCTATTTCTACTTTGTTCTCTATTTCTATTAGTCTGACTTTTTTAGATTCTATACATAAATGAGATCATGCAGAAGGAAATACCTATTTTTCTAATGTTAGATTCTTTTCTTTTTCATTCTTTCATTAATCAATTCCAACTTTTACATATATTCTTCTCATTCTCAGACAGTTCCTGCAATCTTTTTTTCTTAATCAGTGACTGAGGTTTTGTTTATTATCTCTCAGTTTTTGAGTCAGGAATCCTAACGTGGTGTTACTAGGTTCTCATCTCAGGGTTTCTTGGGTTGTCATGAATTTGTGTTGATAGCACTTCTTTCTCTCCTAAAGGCTCAACTAAAAGAAGAGCTGGGTCCAAGTTCACGGGCAGCTTGCTGGTAGGATTGAGCTCTGTCAGCTCCTTGTCATGTGGGCAACCCACCACACCAAGGTGTCTTCCTTCAGAGCACACCAAAAGGAGCAGATGCCCAGACAGAGCCAATGCATCCTGATAAACTGACCAAGGGAGTGATGTCTCAAAGCATTTGTCACATTGCATTTGTTTGAAGGGGGCAGGGTTCACTCAATTCAGCCTATGGTCAAGAAAGGGTGATAAAAGAAAGGATTTAAAGATGAAAGGTGTGGCTAACTTTCAGCCATCTTGGAGGCTGCCTACCACAGGTGTGTCTTGATAGCTTCAGGCATTTAGTGTGATCTTGTTTTATGCTGATTTCTATCAGGATTTCAAATAATGCAATTGACTCTTCATAAATAATGAATTTAGATATTTGAAATAAAGATGTGCTTTTCTGAGTATTTAAACTTTTTCTTGTCATTCCAGAGATGATTTAAAGTATTTATATGGCATGTGCACATTTTATGTGCGAGCCCTGTAGCATTTTACAGGAAGGAGTGGAACACATACAGATTATGAAATGGGTGGCACTTCCCCCATGGACCCTGAGAGATTTACGTATTTCTTAAGTTGACTTTGAAGTTCACGACTTTACAACCTTTTTCTTTCCTGTGCTGTTTAATGTGAAGACAGCAGAGTTCTTACACTTCTAGCAGGTCTCATGCCTTGTTCCCACTTCCCAAAACATCAGTAACAAATTATGGTGTGGATATTGCTAGGTCTCATAGCATTTATATTGTCTTCTAAAATTTAAATTATGCCCACTGTGACTTGTCAATCTCTTGGTTTTATGAAATAAAAAATCACTAAATAGAGATTACTGCACGATGAATATGTAAATATTATTATAGAAATTAACCAGGAAGAATTTGCAATTTCCTTGGTTAATTTGCACTCTTCCCTACCCCTACCTATTATTATACTTTGGGATTCCTTTATATCTCTTAGCTGCCATTTTTTCTTTTTTCTTTTATTTTTGCTTACTTATGTGAGTGATTTTAAAAGTTTATCTTGCAGGTTTTCTCACTTAAAATCTTTTAAGTTTATCTTGCAGTTCATCTCAAATGAAATAAATACATTTCATTTCTGAGATCCATTTCTTGTTTGATGAGCTTTTAATGTTGGGTTAAAACTATTAACTATATGAGAAAACATATGCCACTCAGTTCTTACAACTCCAGCTTAATCAAAACCATGGAAGTGCACATTTTCTGTCATGCCTTTGGAAAGGCTGGAATAATTTAACCAGAATTTAAAATATTAGGCTAATTTCTATGTCCCACAGGAGTGATGTGAAGATTCAGAGATTGGCCCTGTATGCTTTCCTTTCTACCTTTGTGCGGCTACATTTTTTCCTCTGTGCTAATGACTCCTCAATCAGACTACAGATATTTTTCCTGGTTCTAGCTGGATTCTATCCAATATATGGTTTATTTCCCATTACCTACCTCGATGATTAAAGTGTGACTCATACCAAACCCATAATTTTATCACTGCTCTTCATTCTTGTCATCCTTGTTCAATGTCTTATGAAGTCAGTACGACTGTCACATGCAAACGTGCTTTCACTTGTTTTCAGGTAATGAAAACGTCATTGAATTTTTACCTCATGCATCCTTCTTTGGTGATTCCCATCAATTCTAGGAAAATTCTGTCACTTCAATTGTTTCTGCATTACTAAGCAACCAGTTCGATGATTCCTCAATATTTTGTGGTAGTATTCTATATTTTATATTGATATCTATGTACAGATACATATGTACTTAACATTTACTGATATAATATTTATTGCTCCCTCTTCACTGAAATAGTGAGATGTCTTGACCTGTTTCATGCAGCTATCCAGTGACGTGTGTGATTTTCTCACTATTATGCTTGAATATTAGCAACAATTCTTATTTTGACCAAGATGTCTTTGCCGCCACTATGGTATGGGAACTGAAGGTCCAATATCACTTTCTGCTGCCGGAAACCTTAAGTGGAAGGTGGGGCTACCAACATTCTTACATAATTGCTGTGCAAAGGTCTCTCTTCAGGACTACTGAGATAGAGCACCATCATGGAGGCCTATGTGTCTGAGATGTCAGAAGCCTTGATGCCATGTAGTCGGTAAAAAGTTTAGTTACCCGCTCTGTCCTTGCATTCTAGGGATAGGCGAGTTGCCCATTCTTTTGGCTCTTTTTAATCCTCAAGCCTGAGGCATGGGGAGTGTGGTCGACTGTATACAAAGTCTTTACCGTGACTTCCTAAGTTTTCTTTTGTGAAGATTTATTTATGCATATGTTTGTGGGGGTGAGGTAGGGATGTGTACATGAGTACAGTTGCCCATAGGGACTAGAAGAGGGTGTTAGATCTCCTGGAGTGGGAGTTATAGGCAGTTGTAAGCCACCAGATGTGGGTACTGGAAACTGAACTCAGGTCCTCTGCAAGAGCAGTCCAAGTTCTTAACTAATGAGCCATATCCCAGCCCTGAATCTTTTAAGTTGTCTACTCCATGTCTTAACTTCCTTCTTTTCCAGGTAGGGAAGAAAACAACATTCTTAACATTTTCCCTGAGAATCTTCTGTGTTTATTTGGCCCATGCAGCTTTGGTGTTGATCTGTTTAAAGTAGAGGTCTTAGTGTCTCTTTTCTCCCTTCACTCTTTGATTTCCTAAATGAAGCAAAGACCACCTCCTGTCTCCCCATCCAACTAAAGCTAGGTCGTAAGACCAGGAGGTGTATATGGAGAAACATTTAACAGTTTACAGCAAATCCCAAGCTTGGCTTTACATTTAATTCTCTTCATTTACTGGATTCTAAAACTAGGATTAAGACTTTTTTCCTTCCTTCTTATTCTAATTTGTTGCTTCCTCTCAACATTGAGGGTCATGGCCTTGGTCAAGATTGTGTCAAACTCCAGGATCACTGCAATGGTAAGGACATCTTGGTGGAATCCCGGACTCCAGTCTCTAACAATTTGCCTCCTGCATTACTGCTGGTAAACTTTCTTTAATGGCACTTTCATTATCTTACTCTTCTATAAAATTTTACCCAAGTTCCCTCTGGGTACAGTCCAAGAATGACAATTGCTTGATTTCCAGGCTGCAGTTTATCTATGAAACTTCCTTCCACTAGTTTCAGAACAACATTTTCAAATTGTTTTCCTCATTTGCCTCCATTAGTTATGCCAACTTTCGCCTTGGAATTGATGCCACGTTTCTTGCCACTCCTGTCAGCCCCTTTATTTCTTGTTATGGTAGCAATATTACTCATTTCTTAAGAACCATTTCAAACTGTACTGATATCTGTTCCTGGTGAAGGCGATTCTCATTGGTCAGTGCTTCCTCAACTTCCTAAACATTAGCATCTCCCCAGGGAGTAGGATTGGCTCTGGAAAATTCTAATGACCATGTCACACCCAATACCAAATAAATTAGAATGCCTAGAAGTTGGCATTTTCATCAGCATAGTTAAAGATACCTGGGTGATTTCAATGTGTGTAAAAGTTTGTTTTTGTTCATGACAGTACGTTTTGGCTGTACCATAACTTTGTTCTTGGCTGTATTTGGTCTAATGTGGGTATTTGTTTTCTTATGGTTTTCATCTACGGGGTAATTTCCAAATAGAAAGAAAATGAGTTTGGAGATGACCAAAGAAGACATTGTTGGTCTCCACCCAGATCCCTTAGTATTCCTGCTGCTGCTGCTGCCGTGATGATCCACTTTGCTACTTAGAACACTTTTGGTGACAAACATAGGGAAGGGTTTGGTCCACTCTGTCCCCCCAAAACAGTTTTCCAACAAATTTCAAGCTGACTTTGTGTCCTACACTTTAAGTCAGTTCTGACATTAACTTTGCAGAATTACTTCAGACCCTACAGGTTAAGCACTGAGTGCTGAACCCCTGCTTCAGGTGATCATTCCACGACTGTCTAACTATAAGGAAAAGGTTCCCATCAGCCTATTTTCTTGTTCAAGAAGTCAGGAGGTGTATATACCGCCATTACTCACCTTACTCAGCGTCTTCTGGCACAGAATCAAGAGGAATGAGACAGAAGCAAACATGCCAGAAATATAGCAAAGCTTTAGTGGGGGTGGGGGACAGCTTGCAAATAGAAGGGAGCTGGTGCCGACAGACCTGGATGGACCTGCAACCAAGGAAGAAGCAAGTCTTTAATGGCTGGTTGGCCTGGGTGAGACAGCAGTTATTACCTTGTTGGAAGGACTTCAGAGCTTAAGAGCAAAGGAGTGTGGAAGACCCTCTGAATGCTGTAGCTACTACTACTGCTCAAAGGGCAGGCAGGTAGAAGACCACATCCTGCAGGCAATCAGCAGAAAGTAACCCAGACAGCTGTTAGCATAGCGCGCAGCCAGAGGGCTTATCTACAACAAAGCTATGGGAAAATGAATAAGGCATCTTTCAGGTGTGCGGCTTCCATAAGTAGTGTTCTTTATGTCAGGCAAGAGCGACTACAGCGAGAGGGTTATTTAGGTTCTACCTCAGTAACACTCAGGTTTATTATAAAGGATACGAATAAATAGAGGCACAGGAAAGGTACCCAGGGGGAGACATGTAAACAAAACAAGCTGATTCAGTAGCCCAAACTCAGGTAAGTTATTACAAACAATGAAGATGCTTCTCTCACTCACAGCATTCGTGAAATTCCAAGTATGGTAGCACATGGCTGTAACATCAGCTTCTTCTTGGGAGGCTGAGGTAGAAGAACCGTAAGGTCTAGTCCTGCCTATGCTACAGAATGGGCTCAAGCCCCAACAATTCAGTAGGAATTTGTCTCAAAATAAAAATAAAAATAGAAAATGACTGGAGATACTAACTTGCCCAGCAAGGCCTTAGGTTTAGTTTCTCTCTCTCTCTCTCTCTCTCTCTCTCTCTCTCTCTCTCTCTCTCTCCATACACACACACACACACACACACACACACACACACACACACACACACACACACACACAGGGCAGGGGGCTTCAGAAACTCTCTTCTAGGAACTGAGAACAAAGACCAAATATATATTTCACATATCATAACCCCTTTACTCCATCTCAGGGCAAGGGAAAGTAGCTGGAGATTGAGTCATGCCTAATATGGTGCTTTGAATGAGAATAGTCCCCATGGGTTCATATATTTGAATACTTAGTCCCCTGTTGGTGGAACTCTTTGGACAGGATTAGGAGGTGGGGTTCTTGTCAGAGGAGATGTGTTACTGGGGGTGGCTCATACCTGTATATATTCTGTGGCCAACTGTGGGCTCTTTGTCTAATATTCCAGAGCATGAAAGCTCAGCTATTTTGCTTTGCATATAGACAAATTTCTTGAAGGAAATTTAGAGTTCCCTGTAGAACCAGGCTGAGGTCACCATCCCCAGGACTTGTTCAGAAACTCTGTGCTTGGCTTGCCTTCCTCCTTTGCTTCCTCCTTCTCTCATTTCTCCTGAGAGAACTGCCTTAATAAATCACTTGCTCGTGAACCGTTATTCAGAGTTGGCCTCTTGAGAACCTAAGATCTCACCTCTCCTTCAAAGCATAATAGTGAGCACATATAAAATTCAGTGATTTATTACAGTAGGAATTCTCAAAATAAATAGAAATACAATTTAATAAAACCTTAGTTGAAGGTACTGAAATATGATATATTCAGGGTTTCTCTATAGAATTACATATGCTTTCTTAGATGCAGTTTAAAAAATCCTGGACATATTGAAATCTCAATTGGGTAGGAAATAATGAACCAGGTAAAAATTTGTCAACAATAAAGATTTTTAAAAAATACCTGAGATACAGTTTAGAACAAAATTGCAATGTCAAGGCAACTGCCTGCAGCTCTATCACAACTGATTAATAAATACACTGGGAAACTGGGTATTAAATTTCATATGACAGGATGTTGATAGAAATGATTAAAAAAACATTTTGTAACATATTTAAAGACTGTCTTAGGGTTTCTATTGCTGTGAAGACACCATGACCATGGCAACTCTTATAAGGAAAACATTTAATTGAGGGGGCTCGCTTACTGTTTCAGAGGTTCAGTCCAATATCATTATGGAGGGGAACACGGTGGCATGGAGGAAGACATGGTGCTGGAGGAGTAGCTGAGTGTCCTACATCTTGTAGGCAACAGGAAGTCAATGGAAACACTGGGCAGTATCCTGAGCATAGAAAACCTGGAAGCCTACCCCCAGAATGACACACTTTATCCAACAAGGCCATATCCACTCCAAAAGAGCCACACCTCCTAATAGTGCCTATGAGCTTATGGGGGCCATTTACATTCAAAATACCAGAAAGACCTTGATTGGCATTGGGATTCTAGAATCAAGCAGAACTTCATTCCATAAATGGACTAAGGTTTACACTGAGCTTAGCAGAATTTAGTTTTATAGATGGAGTCAGAACTGGAAGACAAGAGGCAGAGGAGAAAAAGCAAATTGGTCATTTTAAAATTAATTCCTCTGTATAGTGGGGACAGGAATTGAGAAAAAAAGGAAATATAATTGATTGGTCAAAATCAGGTTACCCAGGGGCATTTTGATTTTCTTTTCCTTTTTGGTAAAGATTAAAGCAGAGGGAAGTTCATTACCATGTTAATTAAAATTAGCCAGTTTAGAAAATGTGATTACTACCTCTTGCTCCTGAAGGTCAAATGACAATTTAGTTGCAGTTTGTTAATGTGGAGCTTTCAGCATAGGTGATTCCATTTTGATTTTTAGCTTGGTTTTGGGAGGCTCTTATTTTACAACAATAATCACCTCCTATAATTTTCATTTTTACAAGACTTTTCTTCTTGAGCTGAAAATCCAGATGAGAGCACAGAGATGAAAACAAAAAGGTGCTGGGTATCTTTGGTGTCTTTCCATTCCTCTCCAAAGTGTAGATAAAGATCGCAGAAGTCTGGTGCTGAAGGCACAAGGGGTAAACTTTCTTAGTATGAGCTGGCCATTGTTTATTTTTCTGTTCTCAAAGCCTGGAGCTCTCTCTGGGCTCAGCTGACTCCCCATCCCTTCAGCTCTGCCAGGTACCATAGAGCTGATAAAGACCTTGGGAATTTGAGGTTCTCCATGTCAGCTTCCTGCTGCTTTGGGTCCACTGCAGAAAATTGTAGGAGACTGGAGCGCACAAGGGAGGGATGCTTCTGCCCATCTCATTATGACTTTGGTGACAGTAACTACATCTCCTCTGCTGCTCCAGCTTCCACTCATACCAGACTTGACTGTGTAACATCAATTGCTAAATGGTCTTATTAATAAAAACAAAACAAAACAAAACCCAGAGCCAGATATTGGGGTGAAAGCTGAAAGATCAGAGAAACAGAACAAGCCAGCCACAAGTTCTTACCTCTATGAAATCCTCAGCCTCAAGAGAGTGAGTTCCTGTTTCCTTATGCCTTACATACCTTTTTCTGCCCTGCCAATTTACTTCCTGGGATTAAAGGCATGTGTCCTTCCCAAGCAAAGACATGAGATCTTAAGTCCTGGGATTAAAGTGTGTGTGTGTGTGTGTGTGTGTGTGTGTGTGTGTGTGTGTGTGTGTGTGTCACCATGCCTGGCTCTGTTCCCAGTATGGCCTTGAACTCACAGAGATCCAGACAGATCTCTGCCTCCAGAGTGATAGGATTAAGGGTGTGTGCCACCACTGTCTGGCCTCTATGTTTAATCTAGTGGCTGGCTCTCAGATCCTCAGATAAGTTTATTAGGGTACACAATATATCACCACATAATTGTGCCTTTGGTCCAGCTTCCACCAAGTAATTCTTGTCCTTCCAGATTGAAGGCACCCCTGACTTCCTGCTGTCCTCAGTATGAGGTTTCTATTCTCTAACTTGGTATATTTGAGGTAGGGTAAGGAGGAGATGGAAAGAAAATTGGGAGGAAGGACTGATATGGGGCTCATAGGGTGACAGGTTGCTATCTTCCCATGAGACCGCTGGGGCTTCAAAAAGCGGTGTGTGTGTGTGTGTGGGGGGGAGGATGGGTCGGCATTGCTTTCCTAGCTATCTGTCTCTTAAGTCAGCTTCTGTCTGTGGTTATACAGGGACAACGAAGGGAGAAGGCCTCCAAATAGTCTACCCTGTCCTTGGAATGACAAGAGCGCATCCCATGTGTGAAGTCCGCACTGGCTGAACAAGTGAGGAGAAGGCGGGTGGACCTGAGTTATCTCTCCAGCTGTCAATCCAGAGTCTGCTCAGTGGCTGCAGGGACAACTGTAGACAGAGGCTAGCAAGGCAAGTAGAAGAGAGGTAGGGAGGAGGCAGCTGCAGTTGGGTCTACCATGTTAGGGAGACCATCCAGGGCCCTCTGAACTGACATGTTCCGGACACTTGCCACATGGGTGACAGCTGCTGGTTGGTGCTTTGCACATGAATGGCAACAGCCAGTAGAGGACTCTGGGACAAAAAAAAAGTTGAGTCAAATGATTGTTTTGTTCTTTTTCCTTCAATTACACATCCACTCATTAGGGAAACGGTAGAGAGGGAAGCAGAAGTTGACTGTAACTTTAGCTGTCACACTCAAGGCTACAAGGGTTCCAGATTATCTTTTCAGGTTGAGGAATATCTGCATGTATACAATGAGGCATGCTGAAGGTGAGAATCATTTCTAGACGCAAAATTAGTTTATATTTCATACATCATACATACATACGGCGTGAAGGTAACTTTATATAATATTTAGAATCATGGTGCACTTTGATCTGCTGTATCAGGTCAAGTGTGTAATCTTCTACTTGTGGCATCTTGTTGACATTTAGAAAAAATTATTGGCTTTTTGAGTGTTCTAGATTCCCGATTTTCTGCCTAGAGATCCTAAGTGTGTATTGTGTAATCAGACTACATGATTTTGGAGTCAGAGGAAGAGGGGCAGGCCAGACCCCCTTACCTCACCTGTCTCACATGGTTGGGCTATGTAAGAGTATCCAATCTATATCAACTTGACAATTATCAGACATCCATTGAATCTGCCTGCTGTGGGGGGAAAAGCGCAGATTCAACAATCAAGTAATTAGAAAATTTAAATTGTTTTGATTAACATTCCACTAACCCACTTGGTTCAGTTAGAAGTGTAGTAGTTACTTTATTTGTTGCTACAGAAAAAGAAAGAAAAGAAAAGAGAGAAAGAAAGGGAAGGGAGGGAGGGAGAGAGGAAGGAAGGAAGAAACCTGGCAAAAACATCTTAAGAAAGGATTTTGGGTCACAGTTTGAGGGTCCAGTTCATCGGGGCATGAAGTCTTGGTGGCCAGAGTGTGAGTTAGCTGGTCACGTTGTATCCAGTCTCTGAGCAGAGAGGGATGAGTGCTGGTGCTCAGTTTGCTTTCTTTTTATGTAGTTCAACACCCCAGCCCATGTAATGGTGCTGCCCATATAATGGTGCTGCCCATGCTTGGGGGGGGTCTTCCCACTTCAGTTAACTTAATGTAGAAACCCCCGTCATAGAAAATGCCCAGAGGTTTGTCTCCATGGTGATTCTCAATCCCATCAAGTTGACAATCAAGATGAACTACCACAGATGGTTACCCTTAAACCATCAGATCATCTAGAATGGCATTCTCTGGATAGCATTTGTGGGCCAGTGAAATAGATTTTTGTTTTTTTCTTTCATCCTCAGTTTTCCAGTTTTCTAGTCCCTTCTTAGAACTAGGAATAGTGGCTTAGCATTTCTCCTTCTGTCTTTATATTTTCTCTTTCTAGAATCTAAAGTAGAGAATACAGAATTCAATTTATTCAACTATATATAACCATGTATGCTTCATTGGTTACTATGCAGAATATGAGCTTAGTCCTATTTCTTCATTTAATTATTGACTGGTTATAATTAAGGGGGTTTCATGGTGATAGATTGTGCACCCTAATAAAATTTGCCTGAAGATCAGAGAACAAACAAGCCACTAGATTAAACACAGAGGCCAGGCAGTGATGGCACACACCTTTAATCCTAGCACTAAGCACTTGGGAGTCAGAGATCTCTCTGGATCTCTATGAGTTCAAGGCCACCCTGGACTACATGAGATTGACTTAGTCTAGGAGAGAAACAGAGTCAGGCAGTGGTGGCATGTACCTTTAATCCCAGCGCTTGAGATCTCGTGCCTTTGCCTGGGAAGTCACATGCCTTTAATCCTGGCACTAGGAAGGAAGTAATATGGCTGGGCAGAGAAAGGTATATAAGGTGTGAGGAGACAGGAACTAAAGTGCTTTTCAGCTAAAGCCTTTTCTGCAGAAGCCCTTTTTGGCTGATGCCTTTCGGCTAGAGAGCTTTTTTGGTGGAGGACTCAGAGACTTTCAAACAGAGGACTCAAGGAGTTGGTGAGGTGAGAAGTGGCTGTGGCTTGTTCCTTTGTCTCTCTGATCTTTTGGTATTTACCCCAATATCTGGCTCTGTTTCTTTTTTCTTCTTATTAAAAGACCATTTTAGAATTCGAGTAACAGGGTTTGAAGCTGTCATGTATACGTCTGGCACCATGCATTGTGATATGATGTGATTTCTCTGCGTTGACTATTTTTATTCAGTGACTTGCGAAAAGCGTTTGTGAACATTCCTCTCTAGATGTTCCTCAGCTGATGACTTTGCTCTATTTCGTAGAAAATATTATGGATGACTGAAAGAATTTCTTTCACCTAGCCCCAATATTCTGGCCTTGTTTGTTGCTCTCCTGTCTCGCACCTGAAGTAGCAAATAAGAGGGGCCCCTTCGTCGCCACAAAATAGAAACCACTTCCATTTTTGGCTGTTTGATGTAAAACAAAACAAAACAAAACAAAAATCCTTGAATTCCCACTAGATGGTGCTATTAGAATGCAAACGACTTAATTTATCTTTGGTCATAGTATAGCTCCATAAAATCTTCATTTTGAAATCCATCTCCGCATGTTATTTTGGCTTGTCAAGCAGGTCTGCTTCCTGCTGAACTAATGGATTGGGATGATGTAGCATTTAGGGAAAAGATTACCCAATGCTTACCAAGAATGCCCAGAGGACTCTAGGCAAAATAGCCAAGAGACATTTGTCCACTTCTGATACGAGCCTGTTTTACCGGACATTTTCGGTACCCTTACGCTTCTCCGTGGACATCTAAGGGAGATCCCACAGAGACAATATCTTTGAGCTGAATGAGAACCCCAGTGTATGGCTTTTCTTCCTAGTCTTGCCTCCTGTGCTGACTGAGGGGGCTGATGGTCTTAGATTGCTGATCGTTACCAGCTAACTCGTCAGTGATGATTTATCCATTGGCTTTTACAGTGCAGTTTCGGGACCAGAAGCACCACTTGAGATTTGCTAGAACCACACAATCAGGCTTCTCCCATGATTTAGTGCATTAGAAATTCTGGGGCTGAGACACTGCAACTCCAGTGCTTTCTCCAGACCTCCAGGTCGATCTGATAGGCAGAAAACTTAAACACGGTCTTAGAGCCTTCCTAGTCACAACCCTCCCCTGTCATCTTTGGACTGACATCTTGAAAGCCCTAAAAGAGCAGCTTCAAAGGCGAACAGATGGGTGAAGTATTTGAATGCCAGTGTGTCCTCCTTGTCCCATGCAGAGGGCTGCCTCTGCCATTGTGTTCTGGGTATCAGCCTCCATTACAGCGGACTGACTCCCTGTTTCTGTGTCTAGTGTGTAAATGAGGAGGAAGCAGTGATTAGTCATTCACATTCCTTTTGGGAGGAAGACTGAGATACCTGGAAAAGCAGCCAGATGGCAGCCTGCGTCCTAAACCGGTCCTCCATTACTGAAAGGCACTCTCTGGCTGTTCCCTGTAGTCAAAGAAAGGCAATCCAACAGCGGTGGTCATTTATTGACTAGGCTGTTTGTCTTTTTCTCTACTGCAGCATGAGTCAGAGCGCACAGAGGGAAAGAGAGAGGGAACGACCTACTGATTAGTGGGTCAAAATCCTGCTATGGGGGACGGTGAGCCACTCTGCCTCCGTTTCACCGACTCCGTTTCACGTGGGGATGTTCCAAAGGCGAATGAGCACTAGTTAGCACCTAGTGAAGCTGCCTCAGCCAACCAGTTCGCACAGGTCTCTGGAATCACTCTGCCTTCTGGCCTTTGATGAGCAAGGTAGCCGCACTCAGGGATCATCTGGGGAGTGTTGGCACATCTTCTGATGCCCAGACTGCTGCAGATGGAGTTTCTGGGCATCAGTGTGGGATTACATCTTCCCAGGTGACTGCAGTGGCAGACATCTCTGGGGACCACTTTGCCCACACACATTAGAATTAAATGACTTCAATCCAGAAACTGGTGGCTGTCTCATACTGTAGAATAAAATTTGACAGTGGAACGTGTTGTCATGGTCAGTCCTGGTATTAATAGGCAGGGTTTGTTGTGTGATGGGAAGTGACCACACCCCTCCCCCAACTGTCTCTTCCTCTTGACCCCCTTTATTTATTTGTTTTTCTTCTTCTTCCTCCTCCTCCTCCTCCTCTTCTTTCTAAAGAATGAAAATTTAAAAGTACACATATTTCTACTTCCTGGAGGGAAATTTTGACTGAAACCACTGTGCCAGTGTTCTGTTCTAAAGCACAAAGACCTTGCCTTTGGCCAACTGTTCTCAGGGGTCCTTCAGCTCTGGGCCCTGTTTTAAAGAGTATGGTAGTGAAACACTTAGGTTAATGCTGATGTAAGGGTGTTAGTTTCATACCACCGTGCTCATATTGATCAGGCAGAGTGAAAAGATTGTGCAGGGATTGTCTGGACAACCCTGGAATCATTCTGCAAAGTTGGAAATTGTTCTGTAAGAAAAGAATTCTTTTTGCACTAAACAAGGTTTATGGAACCTAGAGAGTGAATCTTTAAAAATATTTGTTCCAGAAAACCACATATGTTCCCACATAATAGGTAGCATATTAATAAAAGCTGGAAGGAAATGTACTTGTGACATGTAAAATACGAAATTTGATCCAACTTAGTATAAAAGGACGCATGAAGCTAGGCTTAATTTTTGATACCAAAGTGGGTAGGGTGCAACCATCCAGAAACTCCAGTTTGTGATCCTTCTCAATGCTTGTCCAAGTGTAAACATTGCTGTAAGAAGCAACTTGTCAAGTCATTACAACATAAAACATTATCAAGTTTTCCCCTGCATATGGAGATCAGCCAAGAAAACTGAGAGGCCTGGGACTAGAAAGCCCAAAGGAAGAGGGTTGAGGAAAAGGAACAGGTAGAAAGGATTGGGGAGCCAAAGGGCCCTTCCTTTCCACTTCAACATCACAGTTGGCTAGGGTCAAACGATGAGCAATTTATTGTGGTTCATTTGTCGAATTTATGCTCTTTTCCACAAGAGTATTTTTTCCCCTTAAATGGTACCCCATAGAGAACAACAAAAGCTCCAGAGTAGTTAAAGTGTCTCACATTCTCTCGAGAGATTTCTCGGATTCTAGGGGTTTCTCTACTGTAGATGTGTCTAAGGCAACAGGTCTTAATTACTAACTTGAATGACCCCTTGTCACTCAAACCAGCTTTATTAAGGAAGGTGAAAGCTTTTGAGATTTCTGTTTAGGTTTAAAATAACATGCATAGCATCCCTGGATGTTGTTGAGCACTTGTGACTGGGAACAGGGGATGTCCGATCTGTATTGGATTTAATCCATCATTTGACCTATAAGGCTCTACGTCTGTGGCATGACAAAACTGCTAGACACCAGTCTGTTCCTGTCTGCAAACATGAACATATTCAATTAGTGCAAAGCAAATCGTTTCTTCTCAGAGATTCCTTTATTTTTTCATGTTGATCTGTGAAAATAGTTAAGTGGTTGCATTCATCTTCATCACTGATGAAGTTCCTTTAACACTGAGGTAACCTGTTTGGCGATAGCAGTCTTAGTCACCCTGCTGTGAGAAAGAGATGAATAATGTTTTTGAATCTTACATCTACTGACTCTCCTTTCAAAATGGATCTGCCACTACAGCAAGCAGCGACTGCAGGTATGTTTTAACAGTTTACCCTTTTCATATCTATGTTATTAGATCGAATGGTACATTTACTTACATTGTTCCTCGTAAAGCAGAATTGCTTAGTGACTTCTTAGTGTTTATAATTCCCACTTCGGAAGATGCCGGCTGTGTTCTTGACTGGATGAGTGTTTTCTGTTTTCCTGTTAGCAGTTTTTTCTCACTTTTTGGATATTAGACTATTAAGCCTTCCTCCATTTGAAGCATTATCTTACTTATGCTTTGTGATTTATCTGCTATTTGTCAAAACAATTTTCAGAATTACATTTTCTGGTTGCCATTAGAACACAGCAAGAAGCCCTGGATATAAAGGATGATGTTGGTAAATATTTTCATTAGACAAAGTCACTTTGTGAGAATTCAAGTTTCTAATAAAATTAATTTGAGAAACGCAGTGACCGTGAATTTAAGAGGGGCAGCGTTATTCTAAGGTAACAGCTTCCAAAGCTCAGTATGTCCTTCAAGAGATTATTACTAAAATGTTACTTCTTTTATTTCCAGGACATATTTTTCCTCCTGGGTCATATATTATATTGCTCGTGCTAGCCAGAATTCTAGCATCCTGGGACACTCCACAATTTTCTTACACTCAGAATAGCAGATAATCTGCATTGTTCCAAGAGGATCCACACACAGCAGTGGCTTATTCAAATAAATTAACTTACTATTAGTATTTCTTTTCCTTGGTAGAAAAAAAAGAATTTTTAGAATGTTTGGTTCCCCCAATTGTAACTTCTAAATACTAAAAAATGAATAATTGAGAATTTCTTTTATTTAAAAATCTCTCAAATTGAAATTGAAATATGTCTTATAATTAAAGTTATTTTGTGATTATAAATAACAAAGTTTTATTCTTTCATTTTTTTTTCTTTTTTAGACTTTGACAGGGTTTTAGTGTGAGCCTGGCTGTCCTGGAACTTGCTCTGTAAACTAGGCTGGCCCCAAACTCAAAGATCCGCCTGCCTCTGCCTCCTGAGTGCTGGAATTAAAGGTGTAAGATTTATTCTTCCTTAATGATACATAGAATAATAATAGATGGTGCGCCAAGCTGTATCATTGATTTAAATGGAATGGGATTGGATGGAATTTAGATTTAACAGGGTTTAACCGTTTTATGTTTCTCAGAAGATAACACAATAAAGTCTGCTCCTATGGTTAATTATAGGCACCATTTTTGTGCCATTTCCACACACGGAAAGACCCAGATATCTTGTGTATAAGGACATATGTAGCAATGTATAAAGGACGTCTATCACAGTTTGGGATTGGCCTGAGGATACCACTCAGGGGTTTGCCCATTTCAGCTTCTACCTAATTTGTCTTTAGCTCCCACTGTTTGCGGTGGCCTTTTATTTTCACTTTTACCGCATATACACATATGGGTACAACTCTGTATTCCGTTTCTGGAGACACCCCCCCCCCCCCCAAAGGCATGAAACAGTAAACTGAGTATGAAACTGAATGAAAAAATATTTTTAAAGTAAGATTTTGCAGCTGCATGTTGAGCTTATCAAAGCAATTTTGTGGATAACTTTGGGCAAGCCAGTGCAGGTTTAGAACAGTAACTGAAACGTGGCATTTTAAATTCTTTTTACATTTGAAATTAAAGTATAATTATATCGGCCGGGCAGTGGTGGCACACGCCTTTAATCCCAGCACTCGGGAGGCAGAGGCAGGCGGATCTTTGTGAGTTCGAGGCCAGCCTGGTCTCCAAAGTGAGTTCCAGGAAAGGCGCAAAGCTACACAGAGAAACCCTGTCTCGAAAAAAAAAAAAAAAAAAAAAAAAAAGTATAATTATATCATTTCCCCTTTCCACTCCCTCTTTCCATCTCCTCCTATGTATTCCTCCTCTTGCTATCTCTCAAGTTCATGTCCCTGACCTCTTTTTCTTTATTTGTTGTTACATACACATGCATGCACACACATGCAGACAGACAAACACACACATTCACATGCATATAATGCATCCTTCCACAGACACAGACACACACACACACACACACACACACACACACACACACATGTCCACCTGCGCGTGCCCGTGCGCGTGCGTGCGCGAGCGCGCACACACACACACACACACACACACACACACACACACAAACACATGCTCCTAAATATATAACAACAATCTGTTCAGTCCAGATAATGTTATCTGTATTTCTATGATTTCAGGGCTGAGCACTTTATATTGGATAACCAGATTGATGATGGTGGTGGTTGGGGTGTGTGGCTTTTATTCTGGGAGGATTATTTTCATCTACTCTCAACAGTCCTTAGTTGTCTGTAATTCTCTGTCTAGGCACAGGGCCCAGTGAAATATTCCCCTTCTATCTACTGTCCTTGCTCAGGTCTTGTCTAAGTAGTCGTGTTGTTGAGACTTCATGAGTGTAGCTTCCCTGACACTTCTAGAAGACACAATCTCATAGCAGACACCCTGTTCTCTGGCTCCTATAATCTTTCTACCCCCTTTTGTGAAGTTCTCTGAGCCTTAGGTGCAGGAGCTGTGCTGTAGATGGACCAATTGGGGATGGACACCACATAATCACTTGTTTTCTGCATTTTGATTAGCTCTGCTTTTCTATAATGGTCTTTGTCTGTTGCAGAGAGAAGTTTCTTTGTTGAGGGCTTGAGAGCTGCATTTATTTGTGTGCATAAGAATAAATATTTAGAATGCAATCAGGAATTATGCTGATTTAGTAAAGTGGTGGTTGTAGGCTATATTCTAAGATCTATGACCTCACTTAACCACAGGTAGCTGCCTTGGTTTCTAGTACCAGGTATGATTTCCCTCTTGTTGAGCAGGCCTTAAATCCAATTGGAAAGCTGTTGTTACTATCAAGATATGAGTGCCACCACTGCACCCTTAGAGTAATTGGGCCATGTGGTCCTTGTTGAGTTCATAAGTGTCATAGCTATTATTGGTTCTCTCCCTTGGATGCTTGCATGGTATGTTTACATCACTTACTTACCAATGTGTATCACTGGAGGTAAAAAATCTCTACTAAAACAAATTTCCTGAAACTTAAAAAAAAAATCTGGTGAATATTGGATTAAGGTCTTTCTTTGTTGGTAAATTTCCTTGTAATATACTTAGACAACCATCATTGTTCCCTAAACCTTAGAACTGCTTACAAAGTAAAACTGGTTTCTACCTCCTCTTGTTCCTCCTGGTCCTTTGTCTTTTCTCCTTTGTCAATACAGGGCTTTTTGGATTCCTGTAAACATCTTAACTACTAGGGAAGATACCATTCTAGTGTGGTTTCTTCAGTAATCCCTTACCATTTCAGCCAAATTAATAAACTAACCTCCAAATTTTTAATAATATGGTTAACGCTTTCTTTTTATCTCATATTTGCAAAGGCTGTGGTGATTTTAATTGATTGTTTGCTTCCATTCACTAACAAAACTGAATACACTCTGTACTAGTCAGTACTGTAGAGGAACAGACTAATAGAATGGATATGTAGAGGGGATTTACTAGTGTGGTTTACAGCCTGTGGTCCAACTTAGTCTGACAGTGGCGGTATACTGATGGAGAGTCCAATAATCCAGTATTTGTTCAGTCCACTGGGCTGGGTGTCTCAGCTGGTTTTCAATGTATGTCATAATTGTAAATAAGTAGTTTCTAATACCAGTGAAAGCGTGAACTTACCAGTGGCAGGGTAAGCAGACAAAGAGCAAATACTTCCCTTTCCCATGCCCTTTACTTAGGCTGCCACCAGAAGGTGTGGCCCAGATTTCAGGTGAATCTTCTCACCTCAAAATATCTAGACTTAGGGTGGGTCTTCCCAACTCAAATGATTCAATCAAGAAACATCCCTTACAGGTATACTCAGCTGCTTGGATTTTAGCTAATTCCAGATGTAGTCAAGTTGACAACCAAGAATAGCCATCACACAACCTGTATTTCAGATACTTCTTAATATCCTGAGGATACATCTGTCTTAGCTAGGGTTACTATTGTTGTGATGAAGCACCATGACTAAAGCAACTTGGAGAGGAAAGGGTATTTGGCTTAAGCTTTCACACCACAATTCATCATCAAAGGGAGTCAGGACAGGAACTCAAACAGGGCAGGTTCCTGGAGGCAAGAGCTGATACAGAGGTCATGGAGAAGTGCTGCTTATTGGCCTGCTCATCCAGTAAACACCCACCCCTAGCCAAGGAGCTATGAACAGCTGATGGTTTCTGGGGCCAAAGAGTCAGTTTTGTTTAAAGATTTGTTCCTTGGTAGGTTGAACACACATCAGTGAATAGTCTCATACTAATGAGTATATGGATAGTACAAATATATATATATTATATATATATATATAATATATATATATATTTATATATGTTGACATGAAGTTGGGAGGAGATGAGTGGATAGAAATGTATCTGGGAGGAGTTAGGGAGAGGGGAGGAGTCAATATGATAAAAATATGTTGTATGCATGTATGAAATTCTCAAAGAAGTAAAATAGTATCTAAAATATCCCTATTTTCATGGACTTGCCTAACTAGTAGAGGCAAGTTAAGCCAACTTTAACCTTAATAACTACATCTATTTGCATTACCTATATATGTGTGTATGTATGTATGTATCTGTCTGTATCTAAAATGTATCTACATATCTAGAAGCATACAAATATGTAATAATTATGCTATTATATATTTACATAGTCTATGAGAGGATCAGAGATGTGCAGAAAACAGAAGATGGGGATGGGATGGGTGAGAAAAGTTCTGTTGGGAAGGATAAAATCCCTTTCTTCTGATGTCTTAGGTGTAGGACTTAGGAGATGCAAATCAAAGTGATGAAAGACAGACTACCAAAAGGAAAAATAATGTTGCTTATGTGTGCAATGCACATATGTGTGGTGATGAGTGAACTCAGTGGCAAATAACTCAAAAGGGGGATGGGAAATTAGGGCTTGCACACCATTTTAAGAAGGAGTAGTTAGTTGTAGAAAAGTGGTTCTATGAACAGAGAAGATGGGACAGTTTGAGCTTCTGGAGCAAGTCAAGTGTAGGAGGTAAATATGTGGGAGAGGAGAAATCAAAAGTCAGGGTGTTTAGGAAGGTTTGTTATATAGGGTCAAGCTGGCTATTTCTAATTCTAACTTTAATTCTGAGAGTATGAGAAAGGGCAAGGGGGCGCTATTCCTGAGGCAAGTCTATGTCTTACTTTTAGGCAGAAAGAGAAAGAGTGAGTAGCACTTTCTACATTTGCCACTTCTCAATTGCCTTCAGTTTAAAATACTTCTCATGCCAAGTGCCATACCTGGGATTTGTAGAATCTGATTCCCTTCAGTTTCTATTGTGAACAGGGAAGGTGGAATAGACTTCACTTAGAAAGCAAAATTGGCCAAAGGCTTGACAAAGAAATGGAGAAGAAAGTCTGGACCAAGGGAACAGAAATCATAATGCAAGAACTGAGGCAAGAATGCATTGCCATCACTGGAGGAGGTGAGGTCAGGGAGGCAAGAGAGGCAGGGTTTTACAATTGTGCCTTAGGAATTCTGAAGTATTGTATGATTTCGGTCAAAGAATGTTAAGATTGACCTTTTAAAACACTACTGGCTGATAATACATGCTTTATATTGTTACTGAGCAATGTTACATGATGGTGAATTTTGTATAGGTGGAGAGGTCGTAAGTTAGGTCAATGTTTAGAAGTGAAATATATATGAAGAATTTCACGGTGAAATGTTCTACTCCTTGGGAGACAACATTGGTGCTATCTCAGGCATATTTTAATCTCCTTAAAGGAAGTGGCTATGACTTCTGCTTTTTGCTAGAGCTTCCCACATTGGGCAGGTGTGTGCTCTGTGACTGGACTGGGTGCCTCTCAGTATGGACTATGACGATAGGAGGCGGGGCTTCTGTATGCTTGTGCTAGATATGCCAAAGTGAGTCTCCATTGTCCTGATTCCTTATGTGAACTACTCAGTCACAGTCCTCTTCCCTACGTTAGACTGTATGCCAGAGTCTGAAACTATAAAAATAATTAATGAATTGTTTCTTTCTCAGTGGACTCACAATCTGATGAAAGTGTAAGAGACTCATATGTTATTTTTATTAGATGACAGGAAATGGAAACACAGCTATTCTGTGTGTGTGTGTGTGTGTGTGTGTGTGTGTGTGTGTGTGTGTGTGTGTGTGTGTGTGAGATGTGAGAGAGAGAGGGGGCGTATGTGCAGGTCAGATGATAAATATTGGGGGGCAGTCCTCACTCTTCTACCTTGTTGGAGACAGGCCCTCTTCAGTGCTGCATAACCAAGTCTAGCTGGCCTGGGAGTTTCAGGATATTCTCCTGTCTCCTCCTCCCAATTACAGTTCAGGCGTGTAGTACTGCATACAGCTTTGTTTTTATGTGGGGCCTGGTGAGCTAAACTTGTGGACTGTGAGTGGTAAGTGTTCTTATCCACTGAGATATCTCCCGAACCTGTCTTGACTCTCTCCCCTCCCCTCCCCTCCTCTCTCCCCTCCTCTCCATTCCCCTCTCCTCCCCTCCCGTCTCCTCTCCTCTTCTCTTCCCTTCCTTCCCCTTCCATTCTCTTCTCTTCCTCAATTAGAAAATACTCTCTATATTGTAATACATCCCTGGGATTTCCTGAGAACTCCATGAAGTATGTTCTGTTAAAATATCCTCTCACAAAGTACTGAGGTTGTTTATTCATTTTTGGGACAGCTTTCTTGTAGCCCAGGCTGAGCTCCAACACACCAAGTTGACCTTGAACTCATGACCGTCATGAGTGCTGGGATTACAGGAGTGCTACATCAGGCCCTGCTGCATTTAGACAGCTTTATGGTATGTAAATGGTAAGGGTAACTGACTTGATATTTAGTGGCACCTCACATGTGAAGGCTGGATGTTTGATCACACACACACACACACACACACACACACACACACACACACCACACACACCAACCCCCCCCCAAAAAAAAAGAACCCAAACCCTAGAATTTATGTTTTAGGTTATTTAGAAAATATGGAAACACTTGACTTTTAAAATGGGTAATTCTGCTATGAGGTTTATTTCATAGCTAGATTACTCTTTTTGGTCCCAGCTATGGTAACGGACTATTTTTGTCACCTGGTAACTGTTTAGTGGCTTATTGTTTGTCAGATTGGAATCATTAATCTGAGATCTACAAAACACACTGACCTCACCAAGGACTATCAGATACATTAATCACAGGGTAAGCAGTAATTAATACCCTTACTTCACGTCTCAGCAGATGCCAAGTGGTAATTGTGCCCAGAGACAGCCGTTTGATGGGTGGTCCAAAGGTAGCATTTTTTTTAAAGATGAATGGACATACTGTTAGGAAGCTTGCTTCCCAGACAAACAAGGAAACCAAGCACGCCCTACTTTATCTGACAGTACTGCTGCTTTGCACATGCCCAAGGAGTTATGTGGATTTCCTTCATGTCCTCAATAAGGCAAATCGCCATAGCTTAATTCCATCAATGCACTTACCACAGAGGTTTCCTACTGTGTGCATTCTCTCTCCCTACTACTTTGAGCACCACAAGACTGAATGTATACGTAATTGTGTTTTTAGCTGCTGACTAGCAAAGTCCTGGAGCTGCTTACTATATCATTAGGTGCTCATGAGATGAAAGATTGAAGCAGATAGATGTGAACATGCAGTAGGTACAAATGAACTTTAATAAAGGCATAAGCTCTTCAAGCACTTCCAAGATCAGCCTGGTTGGTGTCATATGCATGTCCTCCTTGTTCAGCAGTGTACTGCACAGCGAAGCTTGCTCTGCAAGGCTTTAGGTATGACACCTTTCCCCTTGGGACGTGTTGGTAATGTCCGTGTTGGCAAATGAGATCACCTGGCAAATGAAGTTTTACAATGCGTGATAATGTCAAGTTAGATGAGGTAGGGGGTGAGAAACTTCAAATTTTTAAAAATTTCAGTTAAGATATAACTATATCACGTCCCCTCCCTTTTCTCCCTTCATCCCCTCCCATGTGATATCCCTCCAAAGACTTCTGTTTCTTTCCTCACTCCCTTTCAAATTGATGATTCCTTTTCTTTGAGTATTATTGGTACATATATATACACACATGTGTAAGTGCATAAATACAGATATATGACCTGCTGAGTCTGTTTAATGCAGCTTTGTATATGATTTCCGGGCTGGCCACTCTGTATTGGATAATCAATTAGGGAGCTCATCCTTGGGAGAGGATAATTCTCCTTCTCTGAGTATCACTAGTTGCCGGTGGTTCTTAGTTTAGGGGTAGGACTCCTCCCAGAGATTTCTCCTTTTTGTATTAGCATATCTATTGCTATTGTCATTGTTCACATCTTGTTTGGGCAGTCATTGTTGAGCCTTCTGGGGGAGGGTAGCTTTCTTGTCATTTCTAGGAGCTACAATCTCAAAACATACTTGCTGGTCCTCTGGGCTTTCCAATCTTTCTGTCTTCTTTTTTGGTGATGTTCCCTGAGCCTTAGGTGCAGGCTTGTGTTGCAGATATGTCTGTTGAGGCTGAGATCCCCATGATCCACTGGTTTCTTCATTTTTGACCTACTGTGATTTTTCTGCAATGGTCTCAGTTTGCCATAAAGAGAAGCTTTTTTGATGAGAGATGAGAGCCACATTTCCTTAGAGATATAAGGACAAGTTTTAGAATGCCATTTGTTGAAGATGCTGTATTTTCTTCAGTTTATGCTTTTGGCCTCCTGTCAAATATCAGATGGTTATAGTTACATGTAGTCATGCTTGGATCTTCTATTTTGTTCCACTTGTCTACATGTCTGCTTCTGTGCCAGTACCATATTGTATTTATTACTATAGTTCTATAATATATCTTGAAATCTGAAATGGTAATTCATCTAGTATTTTTCCTTTTGATTAAAATTGTTTGGTTATCCTGGGCCTTTTTAAAATGCATTTTAGGATTTTTTTTCTGCAAGAAACTTTTTTGAAATGTAGAAGATAGAGTTTATTACAGAGTAAAGTGGAGCATTTTCAAGGGGTAAGCACGGACAAAGGCCAGAGAGACCACTGGACCAACCTACATCTTAAGCATCTTTTATACCATTACGAGGCTTCTTTTGGACTTTTAAAATGTATTTCTTATGTCAGAATTCCATATATATATGGACAACGCGTTTTGATGCTATCCACCTATTACTCCCCAGTTCCCATTCTTCCTGGACCCTTCCTCCAACGTCCTCCTCCCAATTTCATGTCCTTTTCCTTTTCTTACTTTTAATGACTTAGTGAGTTCAATTAGGTTATATGCATATGTGTGTTTGGTCACACACTGGCATGTGGCTGACCTACTAGAAGAATTCTCCTTCTCTCAGCAGCTGTCAATTGCTAATAGATCCTCAACTGAGGGCAGAACTTTGTAAGACTCTCCCCATCCGTGCTGGGATATAAGGTGACATCTTTCTGGCGTTCTCTGGCTGACTTCTTCTTGTATGGCTCTTAGACAGGCCACCACAGGTGCTGTGAGTTTGTGGGGACAACACTTTTGTCATTTAGAGAGGACGCTATTGTTCGGTAGCCCTCCCTGACCACCGGCTTTTATAATCTTGTTCCTTGTTTTTTTTACAATGTTCTCTGAACCTTGGGGAGGGGATGTGACTGTCATTGATACTTTTGTTGCTAATGGCACCAAAGAGGAGTAAAATATATTTTCTGCTTCTAGCTTGTTTATGAAAAAAAAAAAAAAGAACTTATTAAATAATTCCTGCAGTTTAGACCTTGAGTGTCTTCTAAAGGCCTATTAAAACTCGGTGTCCAGCCTATGGCAATACTGGGAGGTGACATAGCTGTCAGAAGACACAGCTGATTGGAAGGAAGTGAGATCAGTGGAGAAGGCCCTTGAAAGAGATATTGAAATACCCATCTTTTCCTTGCTGACCAAGCAACCTCTGCCACATGCTTTCCATCACAATGTCTATCCAACTGAAGGAATAGGGCCAGACAACCATGGAAGGAAATCTTTGAAACTGTGAGCCCAAACATCTTTACTCTTTAGAAGCTGATTATTATAGCAAATTTTGTCCGAGTGACAGAATGTTGCCATGTAACCTAATGCAATTTTCTTTTTTTGTCATCAAAACGTGCTATCCAAAAAGAAACTTGAAATTTCCCTGTGATTTTTATTGAGCTTTCTTTTTAATAGGAAAAGTACTTAGCTATACTAGGATATCTGGGGGTTAGGTAATGATTAATGAGGATTTAGCCTGCTAATTAAAGCACTCTAAAAATTCTCAGCAAAAGTGATTAACTAAGCTGCAAAGAGAATGCGGCAGATTGAAACATTTGGGACCTGCCTTCCTAACTGTGCCTCCTGCCTTTCTGACCCACTGCTTCCCTCGTTTGATATATGTATCAATTATTCATTTGTTTGGTTTCAGCTTCCCACCAAATAGGATCACCTCATTCTGTCGCCGGTTTGGTTTCTCCTTAGAGTTCATGGTCTTTCCTTCCTTTGCGCATATGTGTAAATAAGCCTGCTGCTTGGAAATCCCCCTTTAGAAGGCAGACACCTCCCCCATGCTAGTCTTTCCGATTGAATTTGGTTTAATTTTAGAATAAAAACGTATGTGCACTAATCAAATTTAATAATTTAATTTCAAATCTGAAACATATATGTTCAAAACAGGTTATTAAAGTAAATTACATCATCAATTTTTGTATTTATTTGCTTTTGGTGCTTGAGATGGAACCCAAGGTTTCCTGCATGCAAAGCACACAGTCTAGCTCTCAGCTACACCCCTGGCCCCATTTCATCAATTTTAAAATAGTCTTTCACAGCTATCCATTTAACGCTTTTGGCATTTCTAAGCATTGAGTTAAGGCTACTCCCTCTGACTTATAATACAGGCCTCCTGTAATTTGGGCTATTACATTCTTTCATCAGGATTAAATACAATTTTTTTAATTATGAAAGAAACAGTGCTTTGAAACATAATCAACACAAAGGGATCTATTCATAGCTGTAGCTGTTGTAGTCTGAACATTTTTATGACAGAAAGTATCTATCTGTATCCTATTTTATGTAAGGAAGCACTTAGCAGACCTGTTATTAAGCAAATGTAATTTGCTAATTTTCACTCCGAGAAGATGCCTTTCATAGCATTCATGCCCAACATGTATTTACCTTGGGTTCATTAGAAAGAAAATCAGAAGTGATCAAACTGACAGTCCGTGTTCAAGTGTCCTAATGAGAGCCCTGGCAAACAGTTTCTCAGGCCATGATCTACTTCCAATACTTATTTTCTTGGATTGAAGCCTATCAGTTTGATGAAATTGGGCAGGATTGTCTGAAATGAGGTTTTTGAAGGCTTTTTCGGGAGTGAAACCTAAAACTCAGTTGAGAAACTTGAGAGGATTATTTGAATTGGATTAATGGATGATAGAACGAGAAGGTATTAGTCTGATGAATTACTATATGGAAGGAAGCAGGAGAGGCTGAGTTACTGGAATTTTACTTGATGATAGGTAGGGTAGCTGGAGAAGAAAACGTGGTACATATGTGTATGATTTTCTTAGATTTCTCATATGATAAGAGACTATAGAACGCTTGGCCCTAAGGGGGACATCCATATCACACCCGCTCCTCCCAAAGCTTAGGGATCATTGTGGAAGAGGGGTGGGAAGATTTTAAGAGCCACAAATGGGCTGGGCGGCGGTGGCGCATGCCTTTAATCCCAGCACTCGGGAGGCAGAGCCAGGTGGATCTCTGTGAGTTCGAGGCCAGCCTGGTCTACACAGAGAGATCTAGGACAGGTACCAAAACTACACAGAGAAACCCTGTCTTGAAAACAAAACAAAGAAAACAAAATGCCACAGATGGTGAATGGCTACAGGGAAACAGTGTTTTCCCGACCATACAGGGCAGTTGCATGTATGAACTATGGTGATTGTGACAGCATGCACAAGACCTTTGCACGCTTGAGCCAGACAAAAACCCTAACTTGGAGAAGGGAGGTAGCATGAAGTATCACCCCTAACTGAGGAGCTACAAGCAATCGAAAGCTGTGGGAAAAGGGGAAGTCAGGTGTTTTTAAGGACACGGTGCTGATAGGTTGATTCTGCTCTTGTAGATAGCCATACATCCAAGAGTATATGGATGCACACATTTGGTCTTGAGTTATTAAAAAAAATATGCAATGTTGGAAGGGTAAGAAAGGGGATGGTTATGATCAAAATGCCATGTACGAAATTCTCAGAGAAGTAAAAATGGATATTTTCGAAGCTGTTCTAGTTCAATAATGAGACATAAGAAAGCTCTGCTGCATTAATATGGAAATGACAATCTTCAGATGGAAAGAGAAGATAATCACTGCCTAACCACAGATAGCTGTGAATCATATAGAAAAGAAACCATTTCTGAAATAAATTGTTTAAAACAGAAAGGAAAATAATACTGCCAGGGTTCAGTTTCAAGTGTATCCCACAATGTAATGGAATGTTGATTAAAGATACAGATAACTTTATTCCATGATGAGTTAAAAGAAATTTCTGCATGTAAGACGTTTGGATTTTATACTTTTGTTGTTAGAATACAGCCTCAGAGGGAAGGGGCATGTTGTAGGCTTGTCTAACAATTAGAGTGACCACATGGAGTGGGCTATGAAAGGGTTACAGAAGAACCAATATTGAAAACTGCTTTTCTGGGGGCACAGCGGCAAACTGCAGGCAGCTGCACTTGGCTTTGCAAGGTAAGCATGACCACAAACCCTTGTCCAAAGCACCTGCCGAAGGCAGAGATCTGAAAGGATAGCAACGATCCTGAAGACAGGGTTTGTGTGAGTCTGTGTGTGTGTGTGTGTGTGTGTGTGTGTGTGTGTGTGTGTGTGTGTGTGAGAGAGAGAGAGAGAGAGAGAGAGAGAGAGAGAGAGAGAGAGAGAGAGAGAGAGAGAGAGAGAGAGAGAGAATTGGAGAGGGCTGGAAACTCGGAGGGAATATTCCCACAGGTATATTCACTTCCTGATGTTCCTCGCACTTATATCCTTGAGATAGCATAAATAACAACCTCCATGTTGCAGAAAAGAGAGGGAACAAAGTTTTATTCTTACAGCTTAGAGCTGCACAGTATGGTGGAACATGCCCCTAGTACCAGCAGTCAGAAGGCTGAGGTACGAGTTTAATGACTTTCCAGCCTGGGCTACATAAAAGTCTGTCTCACACTTCCTCCTCATTTTCCCCTGAAAGAACATAGCTTAGAACATATTCTTTAAGCCCAGAAACCACCAGTTAGAAATTAGTTTTATGGTTAAACTAAAGTGAAAGATAGGTGGATAGCAAGATGCATTCTTCTTGTAGAGAGCCGTAGTTTTAGCTAAAAATAGGAGCTTTTATCCCTAGAAGAAAGAGTCAAATAGGATCTGGGGATAAGGCCTGATCAACAGCTCTTTTCTGTGAGTTAATAGATGTCTCTTTAAGTGTACCTTGGTATTGGCTAGGTCGCCAGAATCAGAAAAGATGCTCCAGGCAGAAGGATGAGTTTGTTCATTAAAGCCCTATATACCTCTACATGAAAGTGTCTTCTAGGGCAGGAGCATATTTGTTACCCTTCAGAGGCACGAATAATGGCTGAAAAAATGGATATGAAATAAAATGGTAATCAAAAAGGAAATCGTCATCGTTTTGGTAATGTAATACTGTTCTCACAATGGAGAGTCGGTGGTTGAAGGGCAGATGCTCACGATCTCTGACTCTCTCTTTATCCATCAAAGGGGATTCTTGGCTGCATTTCCCGGTTCCCAGGCCACAGATATACTGGCCAGGACCCTGGGTAAAGATGCAGCAGAATGTGGTTCCTTTCAAAAAGCTTCTCCTGAGGTCAGCACTTGGGTAAGAGGCTTCGTATAATTTGTTTGGTTGGGAACACAAAAGTGAAAAATTTATGGGATCTATTATTTTCAAGTCTTGAGACTTAAGAGAAAATTTTATTCCTAAAAGATTATGTGGAAAAATCCTCTTGAATATGTGTTAAATTTTTGGCTCCTTTTTTTTTTTTCTGTCTCTTCAAGACATTTTATTAAACATAGATCATTCTTTGATGCTGTGAATGATATAGGTTTCACCTTTTTGGTGTGCTGAGATAAGAGCTAAGGCTGGGGTAAAAGATATCATTTATTGTTATCTGAAGGACTTGTTATACTACTCATTCCCAAATAGTTTCTGGGTTTTGGGAAATCATTAAGCCGAATAGATGGCTGATAGAATTTCTAGCCACGCCCTTATGACCCACACATGCACAGGTGAGACGCTTAGTCATTCTGGGTCCTTACCTTCTGCATAATCTGTCCGCTGTGTGGTCACGTAATTTGTGCTCAGCGTGATCACGTCATCTATGTGCATGCGCGGCATAGCTGCGTGAGCCCATATGTGCCTGCGTGGGGGAATCCACAAAAAGCGGATCATGCACACCCTTCCCTCCTCTTTCTCCACAATCTTTCATAGGCCTAAGCACACCCCTTCTATCCCCCTCCCTCTAGTAAACTCTTAGAGTGGGTTGTGTTGTGATTCGTGGTTTTTCCTGCATGGTAAACAGTGCCGTGTAATAAATAACAATGGCCATCTAGATAATGAAATATTAAGTGATAGAAAAAAAATTAGTCTTTTTCAGCCGGGGGGTGGTGGCGCACGCCTTTAATCCCAGCACTCGGGAGGCAGAGGCAGGCGGATCTCTGTGAGTTCGAGGCCAGCCTGGGCTACCAAATGAGTTCCAGGAGAGGCGCAAAGCTACACAGAGAAACCCTGTCTCGAAAAACCAAAAAAAAAAAAAAAAAATTAGTCTTTTTCTAAACCCTCTACCTTTCCCAGCTTCCCAGGGTCTGATTTTTTTATTAAAGGAATTTAGTATTTGAGGTAAGCAATGATTGGCTAATAATTCATAAAAGCAAAACAAAACAAAGCAGTACATCGATGATGTGACTTATTCCCTAACATTTTGGCACGAACTGATATAATTTGGTCTTTTCACTGATAAGTGAATGAGCACAGAAGTTGGACCTCATAGCTGAGCGGAGATATTTGAAGTCAAGCTGAGTGGAAGTACAGAAGTGAACAAGCCAAGATGTCGGGTAGGAACTCATCTGTGTACTGTTGACAGAGAATGACATCACTGGAAATCTAAGAAGGCACATAAAAACAACCCCAAAGATGGCAAGAGTTGTTTTTTGGGGGGATGGGGGAAGTAAATCAAAGACCTTCCCTACATTTTCTTTAGGTGCAGTTTGTTATAAATGCCGAAATTCTTGACAGACATGAGAAAGGCTACAAAGGAATCCTCTTTTGATGATTTTTTTTTTGTAGGATGGATTTCAAAATTCACCGTGGGTTTGTGAAAATATGACAGTTATTTATGAAAACCTGATAGGCTCGAGGACTGTTTGGTGGCCTTTCCTCATTTATTTTCTGTAAGCAGGCCTCTTCTGCTCTCGACAAATGAACACAAACAGCATCTACAGATTGACATATTTTCCCCAGAGCAATCAACACTGGATTTAATGATCTCTGGTGACGATTATTTCTCCTTTTTTTGGCCTTAATTCCAGAACATAATGAAACTCAAAAGCAGATTTTTTTTTTTTGGTAAGCCCTATTGGAAGGCTGTGTCTGGTTAAAAGCCCTGGAGAAATGGCCTGTTTATGGGAGGTTTCCTTCCATTAGAGCTACCTGACCCTCATGTGACCTTTATGTGGTCTCACGTAGCCTTTATGTGCCACAAGATACCTCGCTTCAGGATGACCAAGAATACACAAGCCACCCATCTTTGACTCGACAGCAGAAAACCCAATTATCTTGTCACCATTTCGCAGGAATGAAACAGAAGCCCCACAAGGGCATTGATGGTTTCCCACAAGATGGCAGTGGTCTTTGTGCAAAGAACAGAGGAAGAGCATTCCCCGAGTCCCGTACCAAATGTGACATAATGCTGCCCTTGTGAATTTAATACTTGTGAAATCCATGTCATGGTTGTTCCTCTGCTGCAGGCCCAGTTCTCGAGAACAATAAGCCTTATTTTCATCACGGAGGGGAAAAAAAAATGCCGCATATATAACATTGTGTCTTATATAATATCTTTCTCTCAGGAGCCCCAAGTATTTTGTGGCTGTTATTTAATTAACCTCACACTATGCCTCTGAGGGACGAAAAAGGGATTACTGTGTATCCTATTTATCACAGCGAATTTAAGTAATTTGCTGATATCATTCACATGGGGAAGATGGTGGCACAGGGAATCAGGCATTTGTCGAGGTTTAGTCCAAGGCCCCTGATCATTATGCTAAGTTGATTTTCTGTGGAGAGTGATATTTATAAATTCAGAGAAAAGATCCTATTCAGTTTATATTTACACAACAGTGCTTTTCACATTTTAATTAGACTGCTTAAGCACTTTAGTTCTCCAGGTTATGATTTAAGAATACTGGGGACGTTTTTTTTTTTTTTTTTTTTAAATGCAAAATCCCAGGCTCCCATCTCTTTCCCTGGTTTGGGAAGGGGCTTAAGAGCTGAGTATTTTAAACCCTGAGATGGTTCAGAGACAGGTGGTCCTCCCCACACTCTGAGATACCACCCTCCAGCAATACACTGCTAGGAGAGAAACAGACCCAATTTGGGGAAATCAAAGTCATCTAATTTCTTTGGAGAAAGATATTCAATATTACATTAAAAGCTTGAAATATCACACTTTTCTTCAATGTTTGAAGGGTAAATCCTTAGGTGTAAATTATTATGCTTTATTCATAAGTTTTATTTAAAAATCAGTTAACAAATTTCAGGCATAATTATTTTTAAGTCACACTTTCAGAAGCATCACTAATGATTTATTTTTCAAAAAAAGTTATATGCTGTGTAGCTGGAGGTAACTGGATTCTTAGCTTCCTAGTATTTTGCTTTTAAGACTGTTAGGGACCCTAAGACTATTCGGGGCCAGCTAAGAGTTATTTCGTTTCTAAAAGCATAAACTTCTTTATCTTTTTTTCTGAAATAAAAATCAGCACAGATCTTCGTATTTGTTTTTATCCCCCCCCTCTTTTTTTAACTTGGACCCATGCCATAATTTGAATGTACTTCCCAAGTTTCATGCATCAATAACTTATCCCCCAAGTTCATATGTTGACAGTACATAGTCTTGGAGACTTCGGGAGTGACTAAATTAGGTCATTGAGTATTAGGGTTAGATGAGGTCAGACTCCATGCTAGGTCTGGTGGGCCTTATCAACTGAGGAAGACACTTGTCCCGGTGGAGGCTTAACGCTATCCAGACATGGGGTTCCTGGCTGGCACTAACCCTAGCTCTTTGTCACAGTCCTCCACTGTGCCAACTGTGGAAGGTGATCCAGGAAGCTCCCCAGGCCAAGTAATATAAGAACATGGCCATGTACAGGAAGGCCATGACCAAGTATGAAATCTGCCTTCTTCCTGTAGCCTACAAGTATATGGTCAGTTCACCTAGAGAAAACTGACACCTTTGACAAGAAGCTACATCTGATTAAGGATTTAAGGAGAAAGAGTCAGAACGCAGATCCATCTGCACCATGGCACACTGCCTTAGAGTTTCTGGGTAAGTATTTGCTAGTCAGTTTACCAGTGTAGCTCATCCCGAGAGAAGGGGGTTCTCAAAATGGAGGGAGGATCCTTCCAGGCCATTCCTTTTGGTTTGTTCCTTATTTTTCCCCCTCTTTCCTTCATTCCCTTTATTTTTTATTATTATTATTATTATTATTATTATTATTATTATTATTATTAATGTTTTTGAGATAGGTTCTCACTATGTAGCCCCAGCTGGCTTGTAACTCACTATTTAGACCAGGTTGGCTTTGAACTCATAGAGTTCTGCCTGACTCTGCTTCCTGAGTGCTGGGACTAAAGGCATGCATCACCACACCTGGTATCTTCTATTGCTTTTTTAATATATATTTAAAAAATTTTAATGGAAGGTCCATCTTCATATCCCAAGTGGACCTGGAACTTTTTATCCTTCTGCCTCAACCCCAGCTGTACTTGACCATGCTGAGCTGCACTTGAATTTTTAAGGAAATCCATTCATGTGTGTGAAGATGGTTGTTTCTTGTCTCTTTCACACCGAAGCTTTGGGAAAACTGCATTCCATTCTTTTTTTTCCCCCTTGGCTTTTTTAGTGTTCACTTGCTACCATGGAAAAGCATTAGTTTCATTTCACATTAACATGAATAACTTTTGAACACTAATGTAGGGGACTGAAAGGATCTGAGCTTTTAAGCAATCTGAACTGACTCTGCAAATGCCTGTGTTTTGTATTACCGAGAAGATATGAAAATGACTCAATCATCCAACTGCAACTTAAAGAGTGTTCTATATAATTTTTTAATTTCCTGCTTTCTCTCCCTTTGTCTGCTATGGGGGTTTTCTTTCAATAAATTTTCTATTTTCATATATATAGTATATATATTTTAATATATATATATATATATATTTTAATATATATATATATGTATTTATATTACTAGCAATCCAGAAGTATTGTATTGAATGGAAAAACACTTGTAATTCTTGGGCTAAGGGCCATAAATTGAAATGTCTTCTATATTATATATTGTGAAGGTCATGTACATCTGTGGCAGTAAGAAGTTTCTTTACTCATTCCTTGTTTGCTGTTATTTGAATCAGAAACTTCTCTTCAGAATAAAAACTCATTGACACCTCCAAAAGAAACAGGCGCATGGAAGCCAGCATGCTTGTCCTATCTTCTTCTTGTTTGCTTGTGTGTTTATTTTTGTTTTTCAATACAGGGTTTCTCTGTGTAACAGCCCTGGCTGTCCTGGAACTCTCTTTGTAGACCAGGCTGGCCTTGAACTCACAGAGATATATCTGCCTCTGCCTCCCAAGTGCTGGGATTAAAGACATGTACCACCAAGCCTGGCTCACACTTGCCCTATCTAATATTGTGGTAATCTGAACAATAACACGATTCAGTAAGATGACCCTCTCCTGATGGGAAAAGTTGCTGATACGAGGCTCTCAAAATTCCCAGCCTCTAAAACCATGAGCTGAATAAATTTCTGTTCATTCTAAGTTATTGGATCTCAGGTATTTTGCTCTAGCAATATTGAGCAAACTGAGGCAACAACTCACATTAGCTTTTACAAGACTTAAGTAAAATGGGAAATTTGGTTGAACCACAGAGTCTGTAGTGGGTAGCCATTCCAGCTTTGATCTGGAAGTTCCAACCCCCATTGAGACTTCGGCAACTGTCACGCCTACAAGGCGGGGCCAGTGGCCTTAATAATTTCACCAATAGAGTCAGAGCTGCCACATTCTATAGAAGTGTAAGATGACAAGGTGATTTCTGTAGGATTTTCAGGCAAATGGTAGGAGACTATGAAAATACCTGTGTGACTCCTAACCTTTCACCGGCATTGAATATACAAGAGTCAAGGGTTGTGCTCTGGAGGTGGGTCTTCAAGGAGGGCTCTTGGTATCCACTCTGCTCCTCTTACAATCTTGCACAGGGAGTGAGAGGCTCCTGATTTCCTTCAAGTCAGGATTTAAAAGGAAGGCAGACTTAAGATAAGCTCTGATAATTTGTCAAACACAATGAATGGATGGATACTTCCTACCTGTAAATCTGGATGTGCAAGAGAAGGCCGGCAAGCTTCTCTGACTGCCATTCTACCCCGTAGAAGCTGCATTTCTGTGGCACCCTATCCCTCTGTGCTCTGGGCAGTATTTAGCTTTCTAATGTTGAACAGTTTATTAACTCTAAAGTGACGTTTTGTTTTGACTTGGTTTCATTGATGACCAATGAACATAAGTATTAGATGCTTTTAACATTTACATGTTTTTGTTCAAATTGTTTATTTATTCATATTCTTGCCTCTTTTCCACTGGAGTCATTATTTTTTTCCACATTGATTTGGATAAGTTCTGAGTACGTTGTAGGATATTTGGGAGGATGATGTGTGCTTGTATGACTCTTTGGTGTTTTCAGAAATTGCAAATATGCTCTCCCGGTGTATTGACAATTCTCATACTTGTGTGGCAGCCATTTTCCCAAGTGAGTCATCACCCAGAACCTTCATTGTTAGTGTATAAACCAAGGGCTGTTTATTACTACCAACCAAACAGTATTATGTTTGAGCTTTGAATTTTGGTCTTAGATTTTAGGGTTCAAAGATTGTGAGGAGTGCATGGAATATAAAGTAGTATTAGTTGATAAATGAATACATTTTAAAAAGGGAAATAAACCCTTTCCTGGTTCTAGATTGACAAAAGCCACAACCCATTACTCTTTGAAACTTTATAAATAGTTTAGTTAACAACACAGAAATATAGACAACCTCTTTAAGATACTTTGTAAAGGATGCTCAGCAACGCTGCATGTGGCCTTTGATTTATGTTTTTATTAACAGAACCTAAGAGCAAAAGATTTGAGTAGCTGGATGAGTGCATTTCACTGACGAATTTGTGTTTGGTTTTCACTATATAAGGGTTATGAATGCTAGTTCAAACAGTTTTACTTTGTGACCAATATTCTTGGTGGGATAAAGACATTCAGTTACCACTGGGCTTATTTTTAGGAAGAACCTTGTTTATTTATCTGTGTGTATGTGTGTCTTTTTTTTTCATTTTTCTTAATTAAGAAATTTTCTACTCTATATACCACCCACAGACTCCACCTCCTCCCTCCTCCCATCCCCCAGCCCTCTCTCCCAAGCCATCCGACATCTCCACATCACCCAAATCAAGGTCTTCCATGGGGAGTCAGCAGAGCCGGGCACACTGAGCCCAGGCAGGTCCAAGCCCCTTCCCACTGCATCAAGGCTGTGCAAGGCGTCACACCACAGGCACCGGATTCCCAAAACCTGCCCATGCACCAGGGACTGATCCCGATTCCCTGCCTGGGTGCCCCCCAAACAGTTCGAGCCAAACAACCATCTTCCGTATCCAACGGGCCTAGTCTAGTCCCACTTATAGGTGGATACTAGATGTGAGGGAAGGGCTGGACAGACTGCAACCCACAGCTCCAGAGAGGCTAGCTAACAAGGAAAGATCCTAGGAGGGACACATGGATGACCCAGCGAAGGAGAAGTGGATGAGATCTACATGAGCAGACTGGGTATGGGGTGGGTGGCAGAGGGCAAAGGGATGAGAACATAGGGAAATGGGAGGGTCGAGCAGGAACAGGGACAGAGTGGGAGGGCAAGGAGGGAGATACCGTGATAGATGAGGACATCATGGGAATAGGAAGAGGCAGGGTGCTGGGGAGGCTCTTAGGAATCCACAAGGATGACACCACCTTGGTCTGCTGGCAGTGGTCCAGAAGGTGCCTGGACTGGTCTACTCTGGTGACCGGTCTAGTGAATAACCTAGCTGTCATCATAGAGCCTTTGTCTAGTGACTGATGGAGGCAGATGCAGAGATCCACGGCCAGGCACCAGGCTCAGCTCTGGGAATCCAATCCATGAGAGAGAGGAGGGATTCTGCAGGCGGGAGACGTCGAGACCATTATGGGAGGATGTGCAGAGATGACCGGCCACACTAGAGGAAGCCCATGAACTGTGGACTGGTGGCTGCGGAGCCCTCTGTGGTTTTTTTTTAAATGTCAGGAGGAATATTAACATTGAAAAGATATTAACGTATTAAAGGCTGTCTAGGGCACTGTAGATTGGAAGCACACAAACAGCAACTTTTAGCTGACTGCTGGAAAGACTGGATTATTTGAGGATCTCTGTGGTGCTCTTTCGCTACCCCGGAGGTTACGAGCTGATGAAAACTGGAGAAGTATATGGTCCGGTTTTAACATACAAATAAAATCACATTTCAGTACAAATAAAATATCACCATATGGTCCTGACCCTGCTGTTTGACAGTCTATCCAAAGACTCACTTCTGATAACTTTTTGGCACTACTCTAGTAATAATAGTAATATTATTTAGTAATATTAGTAAATATTTAGTATTACTTCAATGTACCTGGGACCATAAAATTTTAGAGAATGAATCTTAAAATATAACCAGCCTAGACCTTCATTATGGCTCAAGTGGTTCACTTAATGATTTATTGTCAAAGATATGACTAGAACTCAGGACTCTTAATTTGAAATGCAAGAGAAATTAGTGAGCAAATCGCAAGAATAGTACTTTATATGAATAAAGTACTTGAATGAATAAAGAGTCATTGTCAACAGCTATCAGGTATGCACACTTTTTACAATTTCCAAAATTTTCATCACATGAAAATAATCAGGATGTTAACAGGGCCAATTCTAAGTCTTAAGTAGTTTCTAGTAGCAATAATTCCTCAGGGTCACTTTGGCCAATTAGTTATGAAGAATAACAAGAGACCAATATCATATAATTTCTAATTTAGAGTAAAAGTAGAGACAAAAGTGCAAGCAAATGCTATTTCAACAGATTGTCCTGTAAGGACTGAAGCTCTTTCACCATTTATTGCTTGCTTCACGTCAATGTTACTGGCAATTTAATCCTAATTTCTCAAGTACTGTCAATTACTATTATTTTTCTTTGAAATGAAATAGAGTTCGATGAAATAATCTAAAGTAATGAAAGAAACTTCTCAACATAAAGTTAAACAAAACCAATAAAATCTTCTGATCTCTCCTTAGCAGTTGGCCAAAGTTTAGTATTTGTCAAAATGCTTTAAGTATTCAAGAGATCTCTAGGGAAATTATGAGAAGTAAAACCCAACTAACAGTGTTGAGTTTTCCACTAAGGCGTTTGGAAACAATGTATTATTTCATTCATATTATTAAGTGTTTCCTAATGCTCTTAGCAATCATTTAGAAAATGTCCCAATTGGTTATATTAGATATTTAAAATCCCTACCTGGTTCAAGTATTCAACACCTTCAGCAATTCATGAATTCACTAGCATTGCTTTGGTATTGATATGAAACAAGGTGAACAATCAAAACTTCAGGAGTTGTTTTAAAAATGTAGCTTAGCCATTGAATTATTTATCAAAAATAAAAGTGACACATAGCTTGTTCAACTTGAACAACTCTTTGTAGAGCCAAGATTGAAGCTATTTAGTTAGACTGAGCTAATCCTACAAATGAGAGACCAGTGCATTGATCAGGATATGCACTGGCTGGGTTCGTAGGAAGTGGCAGGCACAGGTAGGTAGATATGCAACTGTTAATCCCTAATACCTGACAAACTGCATCTAACAAATGCTTGCCAAAGTAGCCGGATTTTAAAAAAGCAACATATAAAAATCAGTAGTTTTTTTTTTAACACACCAATAGCAAACTTGCTGAAAAGACACCAAGAAATAGCCTCAAACCAGCTCTACAAAGAGTTATTCTAATTTGAACAAGTCATGTGTCACTTTAATATGATCCAATGATTCTAAATGTAGGCTCAAAAAAATTAAATCAACCTGTTGAAGACACATCTGCACTCTAGTGTTCACTTTAGCACTATTTATAACATCCAAGAAATCTTCAGCAATGAATATAGCAAGAATATGAAGCACACATAGTGTATGTATGTGATAGATAACTACTAAGCCACACAAAATATGAAATTGTATCATTTACAACAACATGAATAAATCTAAAGGATATTATCTTAATTGACATAAACCAGACACAAAAGACAATTATTTTATGACTTCACTCATGTATATATACCTATATATATATATATATATATATATATATATATATATATATATATATATATATATAATTTAGAAGGTTGACTTCATAAAAGCAGAAAATAGAAGAGTATTTATCAGAAGCTGGACAGTATCGGAAGGTGATGGATGGGACTACATTGGCCAACATGTATAAGTTTATGATTTAGATGGAATGGAGGGAGGAGGTCCAGGAGACCTAGGCTTGGTTGCATAACAGGAGACCTAGGCTTCGTTGCAAAACCAGCCAATATAGTCTCAAGTTGACACAACCTAAAGTCATCAGAGAGGAAGCATCCTCAGTTGAAGAAATGCCTCCATGAGATCCAGTGTAAAGCATTTTCTCAATTAGTGATCAATGGGGGAAGGTCCAGCCCACGGTGGGTGCTGCCATCCATGGGCTGTTGGTCCTGGGTTCTGTAAGAAAGCAGCCTGAGCAAGCCAGGGGAAGCAAGCCAGTAAGCAGCACCCCTCCATGACCTCTGCATCAGCTCCTGCCTCCAGGTTCCTGCTTGAGTTCCTGTCCTGACTTTCTGCAGTGATGGACTATGATATGAAAGTGTAAGCCAAATATAACTTTCTTCCCTAACTTGCTTTTTAATCATGGTGTTTTGTTGAAGCAATGGAAACGCTAAGACAGAGACTAAATAAATGCTTAAAGAAACCAAATCCCAACAAACTACAACACACACACACACACACACACACACACACACACACACACACACACACACACACAAACACACACACACACAAACACACACAACAATTTAGGTGGGAAAAGTAGAAAAATAAGTTTTTGTGACCTATTACATAGTAGGTAAGTACAGTAAACAATAATCTCTTTGTATTTTGAAACAATCAGAAGAGAGAATTTCTAATGTTGGCCACAAAGAATGATCTGTACTAACTTTAGGCTGAGATCGGAATTCAGCTGAAGAGAGGGAGGAAGGATTGTAGGAGCCAGTTGGGTCAAGGACATCACAAGAAAACCCACAGAATCATCTAACCTGGGCTCAATGGGGTTCACAGAGACAACCTGGGAGCCTGCATGAGACTGACCTAGGTTGTAGTTGTGTAGTTTGTTCTTCTTGTGTGACTCCTAATAGTGAGATCAGGGCCTGTGCCTAATGCTTTGGTTGGCTTTTGGGAACCTGTTCCTCATACTGGATTGCCTTGCCCAGCTTTAACACAAGGGGAGGAGCTTACTCATACTGCAACTTGATATGCCATACTTTGTCAATATCCATGGGAGGCCTGCCCTTTTCTGAATAGAAAAGGAGGAGGAGTGGACTGCGGGGATAGAGGGCGATATAGGGGATTGACTGGGAGGAGAGGAGGGAGAGGAAACCGTGGCCAGGGATGTAAAATAAATAAATAAAATTTAAAAGTGATAAATGTTGTAATAGATGCCTTTATCACTGGTTACCAGGTTCATAGAACATAGGGACCAACCATAGATGCTTTCAAGTGATAATTACATTCTGGTCACCCAGCCCACAGTTACTTTTTTTTTTTTTTTTTTAACCTACAGATATTTTGCTTATATATTGTGGTTTCTGATTTTATTTTTTGTGAGTGTTTGTGTGTGTGTTTCAGCACCTGTGTGTGTTTCTTGTGATTTTTCTTTGACTCTTTTTTTCCCTATTCTGGTTTATTTTTATTTCTTATTCTCCTCCTCCTCCTCCTCCTCCTCCTCCTCCTCATCATCATCATCATCATAATGATCATTTTAGGTTTTTATTCTCATGAGAGAATGAAAGAAAGTTTGTGGATTTGGGTGGGTGGGGAAGTGGGGAGGATCTGGGAGGTGTTGGGGGAGGGGAAACTGTAATACAAATATATTGCATGAAAAAAATATTTTCAATAAAAAAGTATTTCCTCTGAAAAAAAGAATGATCTGTATTTAAGGCGATGGGTATTGTAGCAATTATGATTGGATTATCACACAGTGCACAAGTAGTCAAAACATTGCATTGTATCCTGAGAATATGCACTATTATATACATTTTAAAAGTTTTAAAAACCGGCAAGTCTTGCATCAGTACTGAATATATGCAGAGCTTTTCTTTTTGTGTCCTTTTCTTGTCATTTCCTAAATAAAACAGTACAACCGTCTACATAACATTTCCATTGTATTAGGTATTATAAACAGTGTAGAGATGATTTTAAATATTCAGGGGGATGTGCACAGGTTATATGCAAATGTTGTGCTATTTTATATGAAAAATAAACATCTACCTTCTTTGGTACCCTCAAGGAATCCCAGAACCAATCCCCTATGAATTCTGTGGGATCTGTACTTAGCTTTACCTTGTAAGGAAAAATAATATCATATTTAAGCTTACTTTCACTGTATTAATTTTTTTATCATGTTACTTCCCAAATTTTTATTCAAATAAAAGCATCCTCTAGTGTAATCCTAGGTGACATTTCCCTTATGGTCTATAAATAGAAACCTTTAAAAATCTCATCTACAGTTTGGGGACATTCATTAATTTGAAATTATTCACCATCTTTGTGATTATTTTAACTTATTACCCTGGTCGTCATGTGCTTTAAATGTTAACCTGCAAACACTAAAAACTGCTTATATATTTACCTCATTTTTTCACTTTGTGACTGGCTGGGGGATTAATGTGAGAAACACAAGGCCAGAATTATGGACTCCTGATTGTTTAACATTGAAGACATGAGTATAAGATATTATGTACATATATATTTATCTTTTTTCAACTTGTCCCTCTTGGTGGTCAGCAGACAACATGAGGTAGTTTGAGGATCAAAAGGATTTTGAGGGATGAGACCATTGTCTTTAGTTTTCAACAATGCATCTCTATGAGAAATGCCATGCTATAGAATTTTCATGACAATCAATGTCCAGTGGAAACGATTTTGATTTAACTCTTGTTCTTTCAATTAAATCATCAAAGATGGTCTTAAATGGCATCTGGTATACTTTCAGTCAGCGATTCAGAGAGGAGTTCAGGCAATAGATCTATTTATTTATTTTCAATCCAAGAGAAACAGGTGTAGTTCATCTCTCTGTGCAGCATTTCTCATGAAAGATGGAGAGAGAATGCAATGGCTCACATTTAGGTGTGTCCTGTTGTCTGTCTGCCAGGCAGGGGCAGTTCTCCTTACTTGAAGGTATTTACGATATACCAGTGGTTCTTCACGTTTTTGTCAGTGTTCTCAGGCTTGGCAAGTAAATCTAGGGTTTTCTCTATCTGGCCCTCCCTTCCTCTCGCTCTGGTATTATGCTTACATGTTTTCTAGAACCAGGAAAATAGATTTAAGCTACAAAAGTTATAAATCCCCAAATCTTGTTAGAAAGAAGTCCTGTGTTAGCTGCTTTTCATCACTCTGACTGGAGAGAAAAACCTAAGTGAGGAAAAGGTCTATTTTGGTTCACAGCCTCAAAGGATCCAGGTAACTAACAGTCCTTGACTGTGTTGATTCTGGACCCATGCTGGTGTAGAACATCTTCCAGGGGCATGAGGCAGAGGCCGTTCACTTCATAGTAGACAGTGGAACAGAGAGAAGAGGAAGGCAGTGACAAGATGTAGCACCCAAGAGCTCAAATCACAGTGATATGATTCCTCCAGTTATGTTCTACACCAGTCTCCAGCATCTTCCAAAGTCATGCTATGAGCCAAGAACTCAATGCATGAGCCCATGGGGGACATTTCATATTCAAGTCACAATAGTGCCTTACTTCATACTAGGGAGTTAGTGGATCACTTTAAGCAAACTTAACTAGTGATGGAGAAACTTAATTGTCTTGAAATAAAAGGAAAGAGACAGGGATAAATTAACTGGTCAATCTGAAAGTTGTGACCAATTAGTCTGTACATTTCTATATTGATACCACAAAGATGTATGACATTAGGTGGGAATGAGATTTTATCACAGAACATTATTTTCCAATTCTTAATAAATTCTAGCAATGTACTAATTTTACTTTATTATTACATTAAAAACTTTAAATATCTTGACAGTAAGTAGCTTTCACTACACAATTAAATCTTTTCTTGATGTTCTAATAAAGTAACTAGGGCTTCCCCCTTCATTACAATAAGAAGTTAGATGTCATTTTTATCAGCTTTATGTGGATTTCCAGAAAGATGCAGATGTAAGAGGGTCTTCTTTCCCCTTCCAAGTTCCTCCCTTTGTAATTTCACAATAAATAGTTGATTCTTGCTTTTCATATCCCCTTTGAAGTTTTTGTTTCAACTTTGCTAATAAAGGTCTGTGTGTCTCCTTACCTCCTAATGCATCTTCTATATAAGCCACCCTTTAACGGGGCCTTTGAAATTGTGGAGGCAGTCCGTAGCACACCGAGCCACCCATATAAATCTGTTTACTATGACAGTAACAATAACAGCTGCTGACACTGGTGATCAGGAAGATAATTTAAAAATCAAATGTTTGATGATTAATTCTACTTCTCTCCCTCTCCATTTAAATTCAATAGAAAAACAGGCATGAATCACAGAATCAATAATTTTTTTTTCTGATAATGCTGAATGCTAGACCTGCCACCACAATCAGATTTCTTGAGACCTGCCACACAACAAGTATTTGCTATTGTCATACAAGAGTCTGAAAGGAAACTTAAAGACTTAAGGCCAATATTAAACTGGTTATATGCCGGTATAATCAATGAGGCATATACAGAAGACACTGTTGGTTTCTAGTGTGGTCTCTAAAAGACAAGTCGTAGTGCATAATCTCATATGGGTGTTGGGAGTGTGCGTACCCCACACAGGTGGAAGACAGAGAACGACTCTGTGGAGTTGCTTCTCTCCTTGTACCTTTGTGTGGGTCTCAGGGATCGAACTCAAGTTGTTAGACTTGCCTGGCAAGCACCACTACCTGTTGAGCCATCTTCCAGGCTACCTGTTTTTTGAAACTTTATCGTTCGGATAAGGCATTCTTTCTGAGAAAGGAAATTGAGAGAACAAAGCATATTTTCGATATTTCTGAAAGGACGACCAGTCTTACCTCACAGGCAGAAGTTGGAACCTCTGGAGAGGGAGACACGGTCCTGACTTTAATAACTAACATTTAAAGAGCACTGATGGACCTGCCAGGCACTGTGCAAAGCACTTCACAATTAGAATGTAAAGCCATTTAACAGCCACCAAGAGCCCAACAGACTATGTAAAAAGATACCTAGCATTCCTTGTATCCAAATTCTATATGAACACTTTCCTTCCTTAGGATGAATATCACCCAACACATTGAATTTGAATGATGTTTCCAAACATGTACCAAACATGGCAGACTTCAGCCTAAGCTGAGCCACCCTTTCCTGAGAGATATAATTTGTTCTAAAGGTGATCATTTCACCAGGAGTTAGTTATAAATCATGTTATACAAAAATAAAGATGTATTTGTCTCTTGCTCTTATTTCCATATTATTTTAGAAATTAAAACATTTTTAGATAAGTTTAAAATGGTATTTTTTTCAAGACTCTCTGAGAAATCATATATATGATATATAGCAATGTATATATGTCAATATACATATGTATATATATGTATATATATATTAGTATATATATACTAAAATGATGAATTGTGTAAAGAGATTTCATAATAATCCAAAGTGGTGCTTAACTGTGGTCAGACACACAGTAGGCACCATCAGCTAACACTGTAGATAAATTCAGGAAGGGCTTGGATATGACTTGGTAGATGATTTATTATATATGACAGTGAACAATAGCTGTAAAACTGTTCAATAAATCTGTTCATGACAGTAGGAACTCCCTTGAAAATTTTGGTCATAGATCTTGAAATTGCAATAATACTGTACTTTCTTTTCTGAGGTGATATCTATTTTTTATTTAAGTAATTGATTTGATTTCATTTTTGATGGTTAGTGTCACTATTGCTAAATTTAGCATGTAGTGCCCCTGATAACATTTAATTCCCCTTACTCATGATCTACTCATGGCCTTTCTTCTACACAATTACTCTCACTTTACTCTTTCCAAGCAAACCATTAGCATCTTAAAACCATGGCGGTGTGGCAGGCTTGAAGGCTTGTTTGCCTTTATGTAACCCTACTGCATTCACTAAGATTGCTTTCCCTCTGCACTCTTGCTGAGTTGGTAAATTTACTAAAGACTTCATTTTAGCCATTTTACCAGAGGCCTCTTTTTTCCTATAGAGTAATTTCAAACAAATATAAAATCGATATAAGAAAATTAAGTCATTGTAGTGCAATTCAAGTGGAGTATTTTGTTTGACTCTTAGTGTATTGATGGACAAGGCAATCTATTCACATCCTAGCACTCCTGTGGTCCTTGGCAAGCATCATCAGTTTTATTTTATGGCAGTGGGGATGAAAATTAGAGACCAATTAATTTACCTTGAGTTACATGGACTTTTCCTTCACCTTGGTGAGACAGACACAAATGCCTGACTCCTCTGCTCTGGAT
>NW_026294595.1:55472335-55597335 GCF_007827085.1 Peromyscus californicus insignis
AAAGTTGGATAAAGCACAGGGACAAATAGCCAAAGAACGGAAACACATGAACTATGAACCAATGGCTGAGGGGTCCCCAACTGGATCAGGCCCTCTGAATGGGTGAGACAGTTGATTGGCTTGATCTGTTTGGGAGGCATCCAGGCAGTGGGACCGGGTCCTGTGCTCATTGCATGAATTAGCTGTTTATCATGGTCTCTTATTCCTTGTTCTCCCTCTCTGTTCTTGATCCAGCTGGGATTTCCCGCTCCCCTAAGCTCTCTTTCCCTCGATCTTTGCCCTTCATTACCCCCACTCACGTCATCATACCACAAGGGCACTTGCTCAGCTATGTTCATATCAGCATTGTTGTAATAGCCAGAACCTGGAAACAACCTAGATGCCCTTCAACTGAAGAATGGATAAATAAAATGTGGTACATATACACAATGGAGCACTACTCCAGCAGAGAAAAACAATGACATCATGAGGTTTGCAGGCAAATGGATGGATCTGGAAAAAAAATCATCCTGAGTGAGGTAACCCAGACTCAAAAAGACAAGCATGGTATGTACTCACTCATAGGAGGATACTAGATGTAAAACAAAGATGACTAGACTGCTACTCACAACTCCAGGGAGGCTACCTAGAAAACAGGACCCCAAGAAAGACACAGGGATGGCCCAATGACAGAGAAATGGATGAGGTCTACATGAATATTTTTATTTTTAAAGAGTAGGTACTTATTGAATCATTCATAGTGTTTTCCCCCAAATTAGCAGCTTTTCTTCTTTGTATTCAGTTAGAACACTCTTGGCTTATTGACTTCTGTATATTCTAAATGACACAATGTCTTACTTAGAAAGCACTCTATTGATTTTTACTGAGTGAAATAGTTTTAAACCTTAGGATATATTATTATTTTAGAATTTAAGTGTAGAAATTGTCACTGTATGAACATTTAGTGCAACTAAATAGTATTTTAACTGAGGTTCAAGATAAACTGGTATTTACACAAGAAATCAGTAATTGAGAGATAAATATATTATTTCTACCTTGATTTTTTTCCTCATCCATACTGAAAATTTGTTAAACAAGAAGCATTGAATTCTGTCCCAAGATAAATACTTCTTCCCCAAATAAGAACAACTCCAAGCTAAAACCCTGAACTAAAAACCTTAAACTACTTTCAAAATGGGAACAAGTCTTGGTTTTCTTTTTTACTTATTCAAGTCCAACTGAATTAGATTCTATGTGAAGATGTCAAATTTTTCCAAGTATAAAATATTTTAGGTGGCTATAAAGCAATAAGGTAGCAAATGAAAAATGAGACCAAAATGAATTTTTATATAAAATGTCTTCCCATCAGTTATGCTAGCTGATAACTTGAAAACAGTGTTTCAGGTATTATATGATTTAGTTTCAAGTATGTGGCAATAAATTCAGGTCTAGCACCATCCTTCATTCATATAAAATATTGAACACAGCATATCATTTTACAATGATATGTAGTGTACAATGTAGAAAGCAAAATGACAATCCACGCTAATACCTCCTGACCCTGGTGCTCTGACAAAGCTACTGTTTAACTGGTTTATTGACAGTATAGATTATTAGAGGTTAGAGTAGTTTACAAAAGATGGCAGCTCCACTTCTTTAGTAAGAGTTTAACTGGATGCTCTTGAAAGCTTTCGTCCACACTGCTCAAAACATTGCTAATAGGTCACCTTCTGTCTAAACACTTACGTGATGACTTCTTATTTGCAAGAACTTTGGATCCTAATTAGTATTCATTAATTATTCTTACAAAAAATTCTAGCATATTTAGGTCACTTAAAAAAGGAGAAACTACAGTTAGGGAAGTATGATTAACCCAAGAAGTGGCATTAGATAATTTTCTCTCCAACCTTCAGCTGTGTCCTTGCGATGACTAACTTACATCTTGGGCTAGGGGCCTGCTCTATTTGGCTTCTTCAGGACCACTTGATTTAGGGCAAGATGCATGACCTCCATTTGTTTTTGTGCTTACATAATTATAAATAAAAATCTCACTGCCTTTCACTTTTTTTTTTAATTTAAAGAAAGGTTGATCAAATGCATATATTATTTTGGTTTTCCAGGAAAAGTCTATGGATACCAAATATAATTAAATGCTTTTTTTTTAGTTAGTGCAAACACTTTGAAGATAGGGTTTTATTTCATGCTTAGGGATATTGTATTTTCGTAGAAACCCTAAATCTTTGAATTCTCTTCATATGTTTCTCTGGAATATTTAGCAACTGAAATCTCCTTCATTTAAAGTGTCATGCACAACAGATGGTGCCCCTAAAAAGACTAGTTTCATATTCAAGCTATTTTACAATAAAGCGGTGTCCTTGAAATGTAAGTAAACTTAACACTTTTGAATACTAAACAGAAAGCCAATAGTACTGGGTGACTAGGAGTAAGATGATAAATAGCAATTCTTGCATTTTGTTTATTTCATTGTCGCTAATATCAGACTTATACAGGGAACATTTGGTTATGTAAGTTCATCCACAACCTACACAATTTGAAACTGAACAGAACCTTCCTGTGTGACTTTTTAAGGTAGATTTGTCTTGGTAATCCTGTGGGGATCTCTCTTCATTCTTGAATGCATTGTCCATACCTGCATTCAAACTCTTAGCTTTCTATGACCTTTATTGCATCCAATTCAGAGCTTGTATTTTGCTTGTCTGTGGGGCACTGTCTGGAATAGCTGAAGTTATAATACCTTTCCATTTGATCATGATATTTCTATCACATTTTGCCATCTCAATGGCTGTATGAATACCGGACAGTAGTAGCTTCAAATACAGTTAAGTCTAGTACTAAGAAATGGGAGAATTTATATATTTTATACAGGTTTGCTGTAGTGGGGCTAGGCAAACATCGATATTTTTAACATGTTTCTTCTTTTCAAACGTTATGGTGATATTTGCCCCTGCAGTTTCCACACTGGTCTTATATTATTTGCTTCAGACTCTCTCTTAGAATGCTCATCACTGCTTTCCCTTTATCTCTAATCAAGCTCCTATAGGGCAAGAAAACAAGAGAGAAACGAACCAAAAAAAAAAAAAAAAAAGAAAATAGGAGATTTTCTTGCTGTTTCAACCACATTACTTAGCAGGGATCAATGGCAAAATATTATAAAGGAGATTTGTTGGAAGAATTGTGTAATAATTAATTTGATATGTCAACGTAGACCAGTGGTTCTCAACTTTCCTAATGCTGTGACCCTTTAATACAGTTCCTCATGATGTGGTGACTCCAACCATAACATTGTTTCATTGCTACTTCATAACTTTAATTTTGCTACTGTTATGAATCATAATCTGATATATAACTCCAAGGGGGTTGTGACCCACAGGTTGAGAACCACTGACTTAGAGGCTGGTTTTGAATAAGATTAACATTTTAATAAAATTAAACAAGACCAATGTCTCACCATTTCCTATAATGGAATGGGATGTATCAACTTTCCATCCCTTGAAGGCGCTGAGAGAAAAGAAAAAAAAAGGAAAAGGAGGATGGAAGAAAAAAGGAAGGAAGGAGGAAGGAAAGAGGATGGAAGGAGGAAGGAAGGAGGAAGGAAAGAGGATAGAAGGAGGAAGGAAAGAGGATGGAAGGAGGAAGGAAAGAGGATGGAAGGAGGAAGGAAGGAGGAAGGGAGGAGGAAGGAAGGAAGATGGAAGGAGGAAGGAAAAAGTATGGAAGGAAGAAGGAAGGAGGAAGGGAGGAGGAAGGGAGGAGGATGGAAGGAGGAAGAAAAGAGGAAGGAAGGAGGAAGGAAGAACATGTAAAAACAACTTAGCTGCAGAGACAGAATTCCCCAGCAGATATCGTTGGACTCTATACACTCAGGTATATGAGCTCACACTTCAGGATTTGGTCCTGCCAGCCACCACAATCACGTGAGCAAACACCTTACAAAGAAATTTCTTTCCATAATACACATATACTGTTCATCTCATCTGTTATGTTTCTGTGGAGGCCCCTGAAGAGTCCAAATCAATTCCTAGTTCAATACAGGATGCGATAGACAAGGAAGCATAGAAAGTAGAGGAGCATGAAGAATGTGCTGAAGACTGTGAGTTCCTCTCTGTCTACAAGCAAACAGCTGGGCAATTCTCAGAGTCCCCTGAGGTCTTGCAGCATCTCCAGTACCAAAATAAAGGTATTCAGCTAGATAAACTCAATATTCTTTCTGTCTTTAACAATGACTACATCCATTGTTTCATTCTCTTGGTCTAGAAAAAGATCCTAGTTTCTCTGACACATCTTATTCTGTTCTTATGGTGTTAAGAATTAGGGAAAAACATACAAAGTGGGGGCACTTGTCATATATAGCGAAAGTTTATTGATAGTTAATTAACACAAAAGAGCAAGGATCATTTATCTCCCATTATATTTAATAAAAAATCAAAATATTTAATCCATTCACAAAATGATCACATTATTACTATGAACAATATCTTTCCATGTTAGGTGTTTTTTTCTGTTAGTGCTATGAATGAAGAGTTTAATAATTCCAGAAGAAAAATGACAAGTCAACCTTCAAGGTTAATGTCTCCCAGCGATATGAGTTGAGACTGCCTGAAGCATCAACCGCGGTGATGGAGATGTGGGTGTAGTTACAGCTGGAGCCGTGCCTCCAGCACGCCCTGCTCCCTATCACAAGCTTCACTGAGTGGTTCTGTAGATGACTTCTCCCTCTGCTTCTCCTCCCAACTTCCTTACGGATCTTGCTCTTTAAAATTCCCTAGAATTAATTTATCTCAGATAGTGTGTTCTCATTTACTCCTGAATATTTGCAATGAGACAGAAACGGGATGCTTTAAAGGACTATGTGCACTTTTAGCCCACATATCAGTCACTGTCATCGATGTCACCACACTTACTGTCATTGTAAGTTCTTCTTCATGCTTGTTATGTGCAATTTCTAGGTGCCAAGTAGTTTATGCAGTTTATGAGCATTTAAAGACCAGAGAGAGTTAAATGAAGGATCTTATACAGAAAAACCACATGTTCAGATTAGTGGAGTATTACTTTATCACTTTTGTTATCGTAATTGTGAAAGCATGCATCCCAAGCTAACTCAAAATACCAAACATAAGGCATAGAAGCCATTGGTGCAGTTTTAAATTGATTAGATTTTATATTTCTAAATAATGTTAGTCCTATGCTGTGTGCTTGTCTGTTCCTCCCTCCCTCCCTTCCTCCCTCCTTCCCTCCCTCCCTTCTTCCTTCTTCCCTCCCTTTTCTTTCTGTTCTCAGAATTGAACACAGGGACTTATGTACAATAAGTAATGCTCTACCACTAACCTTTGTCCCTAGCTGTAGTTGAAGTTTTCCTGTGTCCCAGTCTGCTGGCAGTTGGGACAAATCTCTCCCACTTGCATCCCCCAAGTAAACACACAGAGATTCATATTACTTATAAACTGTATGGCCGTGGCAGGCTTCTTGCTATCTGTTCTTATATCTTAATTAGCTCATTTTTATTAATCTGTAAGTTGCCATATGGCTTGTGGCTTACCAGTATCTTACATCATGCTTCTCCTCGTGGCGGCTGGCAGCGTCTCCTGACTCAGCCTTCTTCCACCCAGCATTCTCCTCTCTCCTTGTCTCGCCTACACTATCCTTCCTGCCTGGCTACTGGCCAATCAGCATTTTATTTATCAATCAATCATAGCAACATCTATTCACAGCATACAGGACATCCCACAGCACATAGCCCTCCTGCTTTTTACATTAAGTTGCCTGGGCTAGCCTTGAACATACGCTAAACAGGTCTTAAACTTGAGATCCTTCCACTCCAGCTTCCTGAGAACTGGGAATATAGGCTTGTACCTCAAGACCAAGTTATTGGGTTTTTTTTTTAGTTTTTTTTGTATATTAATCTTTCATCTACTTAATTATTCCTGCATTTGTATCTTTCTGATACTAACATTTAATTTGCATATTCCTTTCGTTTGAGAAATATTTTTCTTGCCTAAATGTTTAAACTTTCTTGTTATATTGTTGCTTATAATGTGTGGTTGTATTTTAATATCCACTAGGGCAGCTTTTGTCTTTAAGCATTTTTTATTTGTTGCCATAACTATGCATGTTGCTTGATACTCCACATTGTTTTCTAGTTTCTACTTTTTGACTCCATCCTCTTCTCTACACTCTCTCCTTATCCTCTCTTCATTTTCCTTGTCATTTCCTCTTCATCCTCCTCCCTTTTCATTTACCTTTTTGCATAAGAAATAAATTTTGTTATAATTTTCATTTTGTTTGTAATTATTTTCTAATTTTATATTATTTTAATATTTTATTGTATTGTGGTACGAGCCATCAAAACCAGTGTGTTTTAAATAATAATTTTCAGAGATATTTCATCCTAAATTTTTATGATTTTTCTAGGTAGAAAATACATTACTACTGCATTAATACTCCACTAATAGATAACTAATGCAACATATATGTATGACTTAAGTATGCATCTGAATAGTCATTTAATAAATATAGTTTTTAGTACTAATTTTTTGGTTCCTGCAAAGGCTTGGTCCATTCATTTACTTTTTGGTATGTTAAGAGTGTTCATAAAAATATTCATCTCTTTATTTTGTGTGTGTGAATGTACTTGTCACATGTACATGTTGTAGTCAGAAGACGACTTGGGTGAGCTAGCTCCCTTCTTGACCACATGGATCTCCAGGATTAAATTCTGGTCTTAAGGCTCAGTGCCAAATGTCTTTACCTGCTGCGAATCTCACCAGTCCATTTTCATAGTAATTTTCTTGAGAATTAAATGAAGTCAATTCATGCATTAACAGCTACATGACGTTTTGTGAATTTGCCTCTGTTGCATTTCTAATGATTGCTGGCAAAACAAAGAAAATCTATTGGTTTTCTTGATTTATAATTTATTTAGCCTATTTGTAAATTGTTATAATGAGTTCAACCTTGTTCTAATTAGCTCCCTATTATTTTCTGATTGTTCAGCTATCATATACAAATTACACAAAATTCATATGTGCTTTTCAGGATTCAGTGTTTCTAAAATAACCTTTGCTGTCTTGCTTCACTGTCCAGTGTGGTGGAATTAACTAGTGGTTCAAAATAGAAATGGCTGTATCAGTCATGGTGCTTCTTTTTAAATGGGCATTTGCAAAATAATCACAGTCAGTTATTAATAGAACATTTAATGTTGCCAAGAATCCACATTCAAAGCTTTCACATTCCTTCCCTTGTCTCCAACAGAATACAACCATTTTTAATATATATATTCTCCCTTTCAGTCTGCCCCAAATCACTAACTTGGCTCTGAGATGTTTTTAAATGTCTTAATACTTATTCAGAATTAATTCTACTCTTGAGTTTTAAACTCATAAAAAGAAGCTTCGTGTTCTCTCACTGTCTCTCACCTGTGGCATGTTTCAGTGCTCTCCTCAAAATGTTCACCTTTCCTCCTGTGGGTGGAAGCATACAGATTATCTTCAGATGAAAAGGGTATTGCTCATTTGATGTGGGATGTCTTTCTGTGTTCTGTGACTAATTGTTGCTCTGATTGGTTGATAAATAAAGTTGCATTGGCCTATGGCAGGGCAGGTTAAGGTTAGGCGTACATTCCAACTGGATAGAGAGGAGAAGAAAAGCGAGTAGGGAGATGCTGCCAGTAGAAGCAAGATGTGAAAGTACTGGTAAGCCACGAAGCCGTGTGGCCATGCATAGATTAATTGAAATGGGCTGAGTTAAGTTGTAAGAGCTAGCTAGAGAGAAGCCTGAGCCAAGAGGCCATATAATTTGCAATTAATATTAAGCCTCTGAGTGATTATTATATAAGTGGCTGCGGGACCGCAGGGCCAGGCGGGACCGGAGATACTTATGGCTATACTCGTTATCCTTCCCCAGTGGGTTAAGCTCATGTGGACAGTCTTAAGACACAGAGTCTAACACATAAATTGATGATTACTGTGGGTACAATTGAACAAATAAGCCAACAGTGGAACACGTTAGGCTTTGGCCAGGATACTGTTTTGAGTTCAGTACCCTCTCTAAATGGCATAACTGACATTACTATGATAGAAGTGACTCCATTTGTGTAAAGGTTGACTGCTACTAAAACTGAAGAGAAAGCCAAAGGGAGCCAATTAGTTCCCTTCTACATCTTATCAATAGTCACCTCTGTGATTTAGACTTTGCTATCTTGTGTGTTTTTGTCTCTATTCTGCAATTCTCTACATTGTCCCCACCCTTCTCAAGTTGCTCTACTACAGGCTGGAATTAAAGTTGCTGTTTCTAAACTTATGCCACAGGGAAGACACTTTTCCTCTAACTTTTTGATAGGGGCTGGCAATCTTTTATATGGAGGTCTCCCTGTCTTCAACATGTTTTCCCAGTTGGTTAGAAGATAATGCTGGGGCCTAGAGAGATGGTCCAGAGGATAAGGAAGATACTGCTTTTGCAGAGAATCCAGGTTCAATTCCCAGAACACACATGGTGGCTCACGACCATCTGTAACTTCAGTCCCAGTGGGCCCAATACCCTTTTCTGACCTCCACGGGCACCAGGCATGCATGTGGCACACATACATACATGCAGGCAAAACTCTCACACGTGAAACAAAATGAACAAGTCTGATAAAAAATTTAAAAGAAAGATGAAGCTGTGTGATACTGTGGAACTAATTCCTCTAGGAATTTAAGAGATTTCTGTTCTTCAGCTGTGACTCTCTGCTTCTTACTGGTTTGTCAATCTTTGGCAAAAGTAAGCCAGAGCAGTAACAGAGATATGAGGACGTTATAGAGGATGACCTGAGAAAATCAAAGGCAGAGGGTGTAGTGCACTTAAGCACCACTGAGGATGAGCTGACTCCTTAGTAACAACAGACTTATCTTCTAACTAGCTGGCAAAGTGGTTGGAGAAAGGGAGACCTTCAGAAAAGAGGAACAGCTCCCATCCAGGAGGAAGGGAAGACAGCATAAATATCTTCCCTAGGGGACTGAGTTTAATAGAGCAAGACTGAGTAAAGTAACCAATGGACAGACACGCAGAGTTGAGGGTCTAGCTTATCCTATAGTACTGTATTACATCTTTTGTATCAAGAGAGAGTCAAGGAATACACTCTGTTTAAATTTCTTCTTTCTTTTTTCTCCTTTGGTTCTGGGGATGGAGTAGGTAGATCCTCTATTGCTGAACTACATTTTAAAAATTTTATTTTTTCTGAGATGTTTTCTTAAATTATCATTTCTTTCCATCTGTAGTATTTCTGGCTATTTCTTCATCTACCCAGCCTCCTTTTAGAACATCAGGGTAATTTTTAAAATAGGAAAACTTACATTCTGATTTAGTCAGAGTTTTTCTCATACAATAATCATCATCTTCTTTTTTTTCCTTTATCACTAAAATTTGAATTTGGAAAGTACTATTAGAGTTAGTCAAAACATGTTCATGTGCTGGACTTCCAAAGTGTATCCTATCAGGAAAGTCCCATCATCCATTCTGGGTGGTGCATTGAGATTCTCAGCTCCATGAAGCTTTAGGTCACTTCTGCCCCTTCCTGTCCACTTTTGGAGCACTGACCCAGGTATGAACTCAGGACGTACTTCAACTATGTCCTGGCTGATTGCAACTATTCTCATGGATTTAACAACTACCTCTGAGAGGACTTGGAATGATTAATTTTCTATGGGAGATAAAATCAAAACATCATTTAGAGTGGATTAAATTCAATATAGTCTAGAAGTAAACGACTGCATTTGTTGTATCTAAGCTGTTGTTCTCATGTAAGTTAACTTATAATTGAATATATCTGTTAGAGGGGGAGTTTGTAATTGGAACATGAATACTGTTCTTTATTGGAGCACCTATAGCCACAGATAAACTAAAGAAAAATATATGCACTCTAATCTTTCTGCTTCATGAGTCTCTGGTTGAAATTGTAACCTGTGGCTGGAATACCTGTCAGCACATCTATCTGTCCTGGTGACATCTAAAACAATAGAAACTATGCCGCAAGGAGCACCTACCTCTTTAATAATTTATAGCGTGGCACTAAATAAATAAAAGAGCAAAATGGAAAAGCATTCCAAGCTCTCTTCTCTCTGGACTTTTATTTCTGGGGCATACACATTAGTGAAAGTATGCTTCTTAAAAAATAATCATTACTGAAGATATGTGCTTGCATTTTCAGCTTTACCTTGGCAGAATGGCAGAGACGTTGGAGCACAAATATTCTAGTTACCATAGGCATGAAATTGGAAAGAAACCTGATACATTCCTAGTAATTTCATACAACGTTCATAGACTTATTTCAATCAGCATTACTTGGCTACATGAACCCTTTGTTTTGTGGTGGGAAGAATAGCTTCACTTATTATTTATTTCTACTCTAATTCATTTTGTCCATAGCAGGCTGATAACTGCCTTTCTCTGAGCTGACACTCAATCTCTTAGACAGTGTGGGCCGCATGGTGTCTGCTGCAGCTGTTCTCTGTGCCACAGCAGTGCCCACACAGCCATAGCAGCATAGATAATGAGCAGAGCTGCGCTTCCTGAAGACTTTATTTACAGATGTGAAAGTGTCAATTGCTTTAATTTGCACGCCATTAAATACTCTCTTCCTCCTGACTTTAAAAAATGATATGTAAATGTAAAAAAATCACTTAGGCTCTCAAGTCATAATTAGGCTGTGGTTTTGGGCCAGTGTAGTTTGCCAAATCCTAGTCCAAACCATTGATCATTAATTCTTATCCATCTTTCTCTCTGGTCTTTTCTCTCTCTTCCTCAATCATACACACACACACACACACACACACACACACACACACACACACACATATGTATACACACACACACACACACACACACACACATATATATATATATATATATTTGTTGGTTTATCTTTGCAACTGAAAAAGATGGCCATTCATTATTTTATTCATTCTTCCTCCACAAATGCAACTATAAACTTGTAGTATAAAAGAAATAACATATAAGTATGGTAATTGTCACTAATATCATTATTAAGATGTTATATTGTTAAACTTTCATACTTAAATATCAATTATAAAGGTCAAATGCAAGGTTAAATCATGTATTCTATAATAAGGTTTCGTTACGTGCTTGCGTATAAATAAGGCTGCCTTAACCAATTAATAAACAACCAGTATTGTGAGTTTAAGTTTTCTTCTACCAGTTGTTAATCACAGCAATTAGTTAATCATAAGATCTCATCAGCACTTAGAAATAATGATTTAGACTCCTCGAATCTTTATTAGATTAGGTCAATACTTGATGGAGGCAAATTTCCAATAACCTCGTTTACCACAAATAACCATCCAATTAATTTTGAACTGATTTTAAACATAAATTGAAGTTGAGGGTCAAGCATGTAGCTCAATGGTCAAGCATTTTCTTAGAATATGAGGCCCTGGTTCCACCCTCAGCACCATGAAAATGAATGAACGAATAATTAGTAAATGAAAGCATATCTAAAAATTCATTGATACTGTTTTCATTGAGATATGGGAACGGTGTGCTCTCTAGGGACATGCAGGGCTTGCTTCATTACTCGCTTGTAATCCAACACTATGCAACAAAAGTGACACAGTGAGATTTCAAGTCTAAATGAGAAAGAGTCTCACAGTTTCTGACTCTCTAAGAACACTTACTTTGAGGGACACTGACACTACAGAGTAAGAAGTTCAACTCCTTTGGGTTTGCCATACTGGCAGACCCAAATGTGGGATTTGCATAACAGGTTAATTGAAAGTAAGTACATCGATGTCCATTTGAGTTTATCTATCTTGGCTGCTAAGTCCAGTTGGGCTCTCACATGACAGCAGCTGGCAGGCCCTGCCTATCACAGCATCAGAAGTTCAAGGAAAAATTGCCTAGATGGACCATTCCTGAGTTTCTAACTCACAAAATTATGAGCAGATAAAATGGTGTTTTAGCTGTCACATTTAGGGATTTTCTGTTGTGACAGTCACTAAAATGGAATTCTTAAAGCAGCGGTGGAGCTAATGTATGTCTCTTTTTCAGGATTGCTGCCTCAGTTGGAATTTCAGTTCTGTCATCTATACCTGTCTGAACTCAGCAAATTAACCAATACCTCTAAGCACTATTTCACTCATTTTGAGACTGAGCTAATATCTGGAGTCATAAAGTTGTGTAAGAATTAAAATCCATAGACTTGTGGAGTGCCTGGTACATAGTGAGCACTCTACACATATTAGCTATGACTTGAAACGTGTGTACAAGTTGAACTTCATAGGCCTGGGACCTGTACACAGGGCTCCATGTTTGGCTTTGTGCTCTGCTGTTGTCATTTTGAAATATTATAAATAATATTTGCACAAGTACCTTTACATTTTTGTTTGCAACTAGGCTCTGTAAATTAGGTCTATAATTCCACTTTATGTGTGTGTGTACACATACCCATGCAGCTTGGGGTTGGGGATTTAGCTCAGTGGTAGAGCACTTGCCTAGCAAGAGCAAGGTCCTGGGTTTGGTCCTCAACTCTGAAAAATAAAAAAGACAAAGTAACATACCCATGCAGCTATAACATAGTAAACAGTATTCTTCCTTCTTAGAATTTTCCTAACTATCACACAATTGTTTCCAAAAATTAAATGCAATCAAGAAGACTGGCCGAGTGGGGTATTCTCTCATTTTCTTGGGTCAGCCATTCTGAAATGGCTTCCTTTGGTAGGTAGATTTAGGTCCTCTTATGAGGTTATCTAAATATTAATAGGGACTTCAGTCATCCAAAGGCTTGACTGGGCTTGGTGATCTGTTAGCAAACTCACTCATGTGATTGCTACCAGAAAATCCCAACTCCTTCTTGTGTAGACTTCTTAGAACAGGACAGCTGGCCTTCTCCAAGATGCTTCCTTGGACATCCACATATCTCTATGGCCTCTTCTAGACAGTACACACTGACCCAGTGCTCACAGTTCTGTGATTGTGAGAGAGAACTCCATGGCCATATGAGTGCTGGTAGCATGGTAGCAAGAAGCCCAGGGGCCATTTTTGCAGAGTGGCCACCATACAAGTTGTCTTAGAATTTCTATTACTGTGATAAAAGACTGTGACCGAAAAGCCACTTGTGGAGGAAGGGGGTTATTTCAGCTTACAATTCCACATTACACTCCATCACTGAGGGATTTTAATTGTACTGAAATGTGATTTTACTTGTATGTTAAAAAATAAAGTTGCCTGGGGGTCAGAGCTAATAGCAAGCCATAGTAGAAGCTGGGCAGTGGTGGTGCATGCCTTTAATCCCAGCTCTTGGGAGGCAGAGCTAGGCGGATCTCTGTGTGTTCAAGGATACAGACAGCATGGAGACATATGCCTTTAATCTCAATACCAACCATAGAAGACCTGGAAGTCTGTACAGACAGGCAGTGACGAGGAGGTCATGTGGTTGGGTTTAAAACCAATGAGAAGGCAGACTAGAAAGTCTACAAAAAAGACAAACAGACAGGAAGTAGCTCTCTTGCTGAAGAGGACAATAGCAGCAGTGAAGGGTAAGGTTTTTAGCTCTGACCTCTTGGGCTTTTATCTCTGCATTGGCTCTGTGTTTCTTATTTAACAAGACCGTTCATCTATAGGAAGTCAGGACAAAACCTCAAATAGGGTTAGAATCCAGAAGCAGGAGCTGGTGAAGAGGTCATGAAGGAGTGCCACTTACTGGCCTTTTGGGGGTGAGGACATATTCAGCCTGTCTTATTATAGTACCCAGGACCACCAGTCCAGAGCAACACTACCCACAATGAGCTTGCTATCCCATATCCGTCATCAACTGTCCACAGGCCGATTTGTGGGAGCATTTTCTCAACTGAGTTTCTATCTTCCAGCATGACTCCAGCCTGTGTTTTAGTATAAAAACTAGCCCGCACACACTTTTAGAGATCTCTGAGTTTTCATAAAACATTTTGGTATTTGTTTTAGCAGACTTCCCTTTTAAAAGTTGGTGTGTAAAAGTTGACACAAAATTATTTAGACCTTTGGAGGTAAATTATAAGAAAAAATTTAAATATTTGTGTCAGTGTTCATGAATGTGTGAGGGTGGATGTGTATGAATACAAAGACTGGAAGACAACTTGGATATCATTTTCAGAATATGATTTACCTTCTTTGAGGCAGAGTCTATTTTGGGCCCAAAGCTCACAATTATCCTAGACTAGGTGGTCACAGGTCCTCAGGAATCTTCCCATCTCTGCTTCCTTGGAACTGGAATTTCAAGCAAGGGCTACCACACATAACATTTCTATATGTGTTCTGAAATTAAAAAGCAGGTCCTTATGCTTCCAAGGCAAACACATTACTGACTGAACTACCTTTCCGACCCTTACAAAAAAATTATGAGTGTATATGTGTGTGTACATGCACATGCATGCAGGTGCACATGCCCGTATGCACATATGAACATGGAAGCCAGAATTTGATGTTGAGTGCCTTTCTCTACTGCTCTCCATTTTATTTAAATATCTTATATTTATTTTTTATACTAATTGATTGATCATTGATTGTGTGAGATATGGCAGGTGTGTGGAGGGTGGAGGACAATTTTCAGGAATTGTTTCTATTCTTCCCTCATGTGGGTTTCAGGTTTTAAACTCATTATCAAGCATGGCAGCCTGGAACCTTACCTGCTGAGCCAACTCACCTTATTTTTTTGAGACAAGGCTTCTCAGTGAACCTGGTGTTCACCAATGTAGAAAGACTAGCCAGAAAGCTTCTGAGATTCCCCTGCCCCCACTTGCATAGCAGTGGGTTTATGGATGTGCACCACCACATCCGGTTTTTTATGAGGGCTCTGGGGACCCAAACTAAGGTTCTCAGGCTTACACAGAAAGCATTGACCAGAGTATATTTTCCCATCCTCTGAGAAAAAGTTTTTAAATGAAGAAAATGACTGTCTTCATTTCCTGTATTCTTAAGTATGACACTCATTAGACAACCAATGGATTTATGAATTCTTTAATTCTACAAATAATGAGCTGTGACTCGTGCTAAATTGTAAGTATTGGGTACATTCCCCTAGAATTGGTATCAAATCAGACTAAACATACATTTCCTCAAGAAGTTATCAGTTCTTTATGATGAAAACATTAACAATCCTTTCTTCTAACTTTAAAAAATATGATGTGGATGGTCACCCGATTTCATAAAGAAAAAAAAACCCTTCCTTCTTGCATCTAATCATAGCTATTGCCCATCATCAACGTTTCTCTACACATCTTTCCCCCCTTCTTCCTCTCTTTGGCCTCTGGAGGATTATTCTTTAAAGTTCTTTGAGATCAGTGGTTCTGGATTCCACATAAGTGACATCTTATTGTTTTCCTACCCTTGGCTTATTTCACTTAGTGCAATGATCTCTAGTTTTATGCATGTCATTATAAATAATAGGATTTTATCATTTTTATGGCCAAATAATGGTCCAGTGTGTGTAGTGAATTTTTTAAATCCATTATCAGTTGATAGGTATTTCTTATGTTTGTTTCATGGCTATTGAGAGAGAATAGAGCTGCAATAAACACTGGCATGTCTCTTTGACAGATTCCACATCCTTTGGTTGTACATCCCTGTAGTGAGATTACTGGAATATATGATAGTTCTATTTTTAAGTTTGTGGAGAGCCTCCATCCTATTTTTCATAATGGCTATGCTAATTTGTATTACTACCAATGATATAGAACTTCTTATGAAGGATCTACTGCACACCCCCCAGTGTGCACAAGACAGGCCTTATTTTAGGGAATAGTTCATAGCAGACTTGAAAGGGACAATATTTTAGCAGCAAGTCTGGCAATCAGATACTTTCCCCTTTAAAAAAACAGAACATAACTGTTAACTCCATGGCCTTGGGTAAGAGACATAAGCAATTTGAAACTCCTTTAATAGGTAAAACAATATTAAAATTGTGGGTTTGTTGCAAAGTTTAAATGTACAACCTAATAATCCCCCCTACAAATATTGTAGTTCCCTCCTAAAAACATTCCAGTTCCCCATTAAGAGATGCAGAAATGTGTTTCTAGGGGCTGGGATGCAAGGAATTAGAGAGCAGTGGGAGTACAAGCCTTTATTAGCAACAGACAACAGCCTAGACACTCTCTTTCTAGTCAGACAATACTTGGTTATAAAATAGTTTCCCAAGAGGGATATTGTCCTTTTGACCTAAAACATCTTGCTCTTAAGTGGCTGCTTTGGGACAGTTTCTTTGATACAGCAATATACTGTGTCGAATCCCATGCAAGAATTGACTCAAGATTAACCAGAGGGATAATTGAATTTTCATCCTGGCTCCACTGTTGACTATCCCCTTGCCTCCGGTCTTCCCACCTGCTAATCTATCCTGGACTCTGCCCCAGCTTAACCTTCCCAGGGCAGTACTTAGATGTGCTCCATTCCCAGATATAAACTCTTTAGATGGCTTGTGTTATGTGTGAGAGCAACGTTAAACTATTTAACAAATAATTAAATGTTTTCAGCAGTCTGCTTTCTTAAAGAAAATTTCCCTGAAGATGTCACGTATCCCTATTTTGCCTCTAATCTTTAAAATGGAGCTTTTACAACTTTTATTTATAGAAAATAACTTCATTCTCAGATTGACAAATTTTCAATTTCTTTGTATGTGGATGAGTTTTTCCCAGCTTGTATGTTGCATTTAAATCTTGCTTGTTTTTAATTTTAATCTTGTTCTTTGACAGTTTCATACATGTATATAATGTATTGACTACTCTCTCTCACCTTTTTTTGTTTCCCTTCTATTGGTATCAACTCCTCCCCTCATCCCTAGCAGTCACTTTCCCCCACAATTCATGACTTTTGGTTCTGCTTGGTGACCCATTGGTTTAATGAGGGCTGTCAGTGTGAGCACTGGATTGGAGCTCTGCATTTTGAGCTCGGTGGTATCACCAGTGAATACAAAACCAACAGCAATGACTCCTCTCCCTGAATCTCCCCCGAGAAAGTACTTCAGCAGTGAGGGGCCTCCCCATTCCCAGCCCTTCCTTGATCCACATCTAACTGAGGATGACCAGATGCAGATGCACTGCAGACATCCCCGGCTGCTGTGAGTTCCTCATTCAATGACTGTGTCTTGCCCGCCCGGAAGATGGTCTAGCAGCCCTTGTGCTTATTCTGCTCCTTAGATTCATTCTGCCTTTTCTCTCCCAAGCCTTAGAGGGGATTGCATAGAAGTCTTGTTTAGGGAGATGGAGTTGTTTTTTTCTAAAGCACCTTCTATTACCCATTTCCTTATCATCTCTGCCCCAACCTAATTGTAAGCTCTCCCTAAATAGTTTCAGTGCAGACTTCCCTATCACTACATGATACACGCGTATCATGACACAGCCCAGTTGTAACTGATGTACACAAATAAGTGTAAAACAGAACTCAGCACAAGTGTAGCTCAAATGCCAGGTGTATTAGTTACATTTCTATTGCCATGATAAAAATCATATCACAATCAAGGCAACTTAGAGAAGATATTTGGGCTTGCAATTCCAGAGGGCTAGAGTCCATGATGGTGGAGTGGAGGCAGCAGGCGGCAGACATGCGGCTAGAGCAGCAAGCTGAGGGCTCACGTCTTAAAACTGTAACACAAGCAGAGAGAGTGAACTAGCAATGGCGCAAGTCTTTAAACTCTCAAAGCCTGCCCCAAGCAGAGAGAGTGAACTAGCAATGGCACAAGTCTTTAAACTCTCAAAGCCTGTCCCAAGTGGCAAGGCCACACCTCCCAAACTGTCCAGACAAGTCACCAAATGGGCACAAGTGTTCAAGTCCCTAAGACTATGGACATTCAAACCACCATACAAGGGTAAGAGGAAAGGAAAGAAACCTCTTTAGGTCATGTGTCTTCAGAAAAGATTTCTATGGTAGTCAGTGTTAGAAAGGGGCCTTAAAAATAATGTAGAATTTTTAAAGAACTGAGAGACTAGTTTTGGTGGAGGGGTTAGCGTATGAAGTAAATGAAACTGTGGATGGCACAGGGTGCCCTCAGAGGGATTCAGTTTGGACAAAGAGTGAAATACAAATGAAACATTTTATGGTACTTTGTAGATCAGATCCTGATTATAGAGGATGTCATAAACGTCAAGCTAAGTCATTTGAAGTTTAACTAGATTTCAAAAGCATTAGGCTAGCATAAGAGTGAGAGATAAAATGGAGGATATGTTGCAGAAGAGAGAGGAGTTGGAAGGATTTCATTATGAGACCATTGGAGTCATTGGAAGAATTTAGTGAGGGCTTATTTTATAATCATTCTGGCAGGAATGAAAATATTCTCAAGAGACACTCTGGCCCTCCCTTCAGCTATCAGATGATAGACCCCAAGAAATTAGAATTTCCCTAGCTCTCATTCCGAGTTAAGAGAAAGACTGAGGTCTGATGCCAGTTAGAAGGGAGCTTATCTCCCAGAGAGAACAGCTCTGTCTGTCTATCAGGAGACACTAGAGCTCAGAGAATAGTAATTGGTGGGACCACACCGGGAACAAGATTGCCTAGTGATGCATACATTTGCCTTCTGTTTAAAGCCAGTCCGAACACTGGGGCCCTGGAATGCAAACCCGAGGGATCTCTGGGCACACTGATGACAAAACCATTTCAAACCATGGGGGGATGGTTGAAAAGATGAACTTCATACTCAGAGGGCCTATTGTGTGCTATGACACAGTTCTTGGGTCCATTGCTTGGATCACTCTTGACCCCCCGCTGTCACTTCAAGCTCACTCTGCACTCCCCTTGACTACTTGGTGCTCGGGATTTTATCTGGAAGAATTCAGGTGACACATACAGACTACAGTGTAGAAGATAGGCAGCCATTCTTGCTTCTTTAGAGGAAAGCACATTCTCAAGGGGTGAGAATTGGATAAGGGCCAAAGGGATTATGGTTCTGATTTACATTTTAGGCAAGCTTTATATTACCTCTAAAATCTCTAAAACAGAGAACTTCTGAAGGGTGTTTGCAGTCCAGGTGACTGACAGATGCATTTGAATCTACTCTTCAAAGACTAGCAAATGTATGTCTTTATCCTTTGTCAAGAAGTCTGCTAGACAGACATTTTGTAAGGGTTAGAGCTCCTACAACCTGGTTTACAATTAAACCAATTGTTAGTTAATGATTAATGATTTTCCAGGAAGGTCAGGATGTCACAATTCCTCCCAAGACCATGTGTGTGACTCAAGTCACATTACTCTGAGCAGCAATTTGTCTCCCAGTGTTCCAGTTTTTGGCTTTATGAGCTGATTATGATGGAGGGGTACAGCTGAAATGTCTTCAAGTCCTGAAAATATCTAAATAAGATGTAACATGAATTGCTAAATGGTCTTATGAATAAAAAACCCAGAGCCAGATATTGGGGTGAAAGCTGAAAGATCAGAGGGATAAAACAAGCCAGCCACAAGTTCTTACCACTAGGAAATCCTCAGCCCAACAGAGGGCTACTTCCTGTATACTCATGTCTATATACCTTTCTGTGCCCAGACACATCACTTCCTCTCTCTGCCCAGCTCTATCACTTCCTGTCTGCCTGTACAGACCTCCTGGTTAACTAGTGCTGGGATTAAAGGCATGTGCCACCACACCTGGCTCTGTTCCCAGTGTGGCCTTGAACTCACAGAGATCCAGATGAATCTCTGCCTCCTGAATGCTAGGATTAAAGACATGGGCTACCACTGCCTGACCTCTATGTTTAATATAGTGGCTGGCTTTGTCCTTTGATCCCCAGGCAAGCTTTTTGTTAGAGCACAAATAAAATATCACCACAATAAGTACCAAACACCAACCGGCTGAAAGACTGGACCAGTTCCTTTAATTCTGGGCCTCAATTTTCTCATTTATTAAATGGGTTCAAAACATGTGAATTAAATGTGTTTTGAAAAGAAATAGTACTCACAGCAAGATTAACAGTTGACATACACCTCTATAAGGAAACACAGATTAAGGAGAGGAAAGTACATACAAGGATACAGAGCCTTAAAAATTAAAGATCTGATCACCCAAACAAAACTGCGTTTTTTTTTTTTGTTGTTGTTGTTTGTTTGGTTTTTTTTGTTTTTGAGACAGGGTTTCTCTGTGTAGTTTTGGTGCCTGTCCTGGAGCTCACTCTGTAGACCAGGCTGGCCGTGAACTCACAGAGATCCGCCTGGCTCTGCTTTCCAAGTGCTGGGATTAAAGGCGTGTGCCACTGCCACCCAGCAAAACTGCATTTTTATAGAGAGTTTCCAGAAATGTTGGAAGGCAGGAAGGAGTGATCTGATGCTTGTAAAATGGGGAAACTGTGCCGCATTTTAGATTGTTCTTGGCCTCCTGGGCAAAGGCAGGACCACTTTGAAACAGGTGGTTTATGACCTATTGGAGGAAGGAAGGTCAGAGAACTCTTTTATGAGAATGCTTCAGGGAAGACAGGCAGAGAGCATCAGAATGACCTACTTGCTTCCGTGGTTTCAAGAGTTCCTTCAGCCAGAAATATCCAGATGAGAAGGTTCTGTGGTTGAGGGATCATGTTCTGAGAAACATCTGAACTTATAGAATGACACCCAGTGCATAGAAACTCACAGGAACTCATTTGCTCTCACAATTGTGGGGGAAAAAATGAAAGGCAAAGTAGTAAGAGTTTGCTGTAGGGCAGTGCAATGCATTAAGAAAAGGGATAAGAAGCTGGGTGGTGGTGGCGCACGCCTTTAATCCCAGTACGTGGGAGGCAGAGCGTGAGATCCAGGACAGGCTCCAAAGCTACATAGAGAAACCCTGTCTTGAACCCCCCCCCAAAAAAAAACAAAAAAAAAAAAAGAAAAGAAAAGGGATAAGAGAACTTATATGGCTTGGGATGTAGCTTAATGATGGAACACTTGACTTGTGTGGTTGATGTTCCAGCACTACACACACATACATACACACACACACACACACACACACACACACACACACCCCTCCACCTTACTCCCAAACCCGCTTATGCACATATAGGCACACCCACCATGCCCATGTAAAAATACCCTACCCCAACACATTTACTCACACTGCACTTGCCCCCCATACACACACCTACTGCACACACACACACACACACACACACACACACACACACACACACAGTCTCATAAAAGTTCAGTAACTTCATGGTGTCTTGCTTATCATATTAACCACATGGTAAGTATATATTTTGATTTAATTATTCCTAAATATTTTTGGTTTTAAAACTTTTTTGTGTATAACTGAAAACAATGCTTCGTCTTCAATAGACATTACGAATTGATGGAAGCACCTAAGGTTTCCCAGAAGAAAGGAACCGCCTTTATCAAATGTTTGCCTTGGTGAAGTCTGATATGCATTTCACAATATTATCTCCCAACAATTGCATCAGCTAGGCCTTTTATGACTAATGTTAAGATTACAGAATTACAGCTCCAATGTGATTCAGACGTTCTTCATTCCCTGCCTGGAATTAGGATTCAACAAAAATGATAAAAGAGTCTTTAAAATATTGGAAATAGAAGAATATGCATATCAGTATTGTTCCCTGTTTGTAGTAGTAAGATTCATGAAACTAAAGTACGCAGAGGAGGAAAACGTAACTGTAGACAAAAGAACTGCAGCCAAAACATATAAAAGGAAGGACAAAAAACTTACAAACCAGAAAAATTTCCAAAGTAGTCATATAAAAATTGATCTTTCTGATTCTATCAACAAATACTAAGAAATACAGGCGTGTGCCAGAGATATTGCCTTTTAGTGCCAGATCATGCTAATAAAACAGATATTGCAGTGAAACAATCTCCATAAACTTTTTGGGTTCACAGTACACATAAGTTTGTGTTCACACTGTACTATAGTCTAGTAAGGGCATAGTAGTACTCACTCTAAAACACCAACATACATGCTTTTTCATTTATTATTATTATTATTATTCTCTCATACAACACATCCTGACCACAGTTTCCCCTTCCCCTCACCTCCAATCCCTGTCCCCTCCTCCACTCCTCTTCTATTTCCCTTCAGAAAAGAGCAGTATTCACAGGGATACCAACCAAACATGGCATAACAAGATGCAATAAGACTAGGCACAAACCTTCATATCAAGGCTGGGCAAGGTAACCTAGTAGGAAGAAGAGGGTCCCAAGAACAGACAAAAATTCCTTAGACACCCTTGCCCCTCTGTTAGGAGTCCCACAAAAATGTCAAGCTAACAACTATAACATATATGCAGAGGACCTAGTATAGACACATGCAGGTTCCTTAACTGTTGCTTCAGCCTCTGTGAGCCCCTATGAGCCCTGCTTATTGGATTCTGTGGACCACGTTCTTCTGGTGTTCTTGACCTCTCTGGCTCCTCCAATTCTTCACCCTCCTCCTCAGGACTCTGAGCTCTGTCTAATATTTGGCTGGGGGATTCTGCATCTGTACCTATCAGTTGCTAGATGAAGTCTCTCTGATGATGATTATGCTAGACTCCAGTCCCAGCATATCCTGCAGACATGTCAAAGTGTAGGCAAAGGTTTTGTGGATAGGTTGGTGTCCCAACCCCTCCACTTGAGGCCTTGCCTGGTTACAGAGGAATGTCAGTTCAGGCTCTGTATCCTCCATTACTAGGAGTCTTCGCTAGGGTCACCCGGTAGAGTTCATGGAATTATACTAGGAAATTTCCATTCTACCTCATCCCGAGATGCCTGCCTCCCCAAACCAGTTCTTCCTATTATTCTTCCTCCCTACCCCCACCTGGTCCCAAGAGACCTAGGATAGAACCAAACATGACTGGCAAAAAAAAAACTCAATGAAACGATTCCTAATGATATTCTGTTATACTTACAGACTGGAATCTAGCCCAATTATCATGAGAGAGGCTTCATCTACCAAATGATGGAATCAGATGCAGAGACCCACAGCCAAACATTAGGCAGAGCTTAGCGTACTCCTCAGAAGACGGGGAGGAAGGATTGTAGGAGCCAGAAGGGGTGAGGACTCCAGGAGAACACAACCGATAGACTCAACTAAGCAAGGCTCATAGGGGCTCACCAATACTGAAGCAACATTCAGGTAGCCTGTTTGGATCTGAGCTAGGTCCTCTGCATGTATGTTATGGTTGTGCAGCTTGGTTCTCTTATGGGAATCTTAACAGTGTGAGTGGGGGTTGTTTTTGACTCTTCGGCCTGCATGTGGGGCCCTTTTCTCCCTACTGAGCTGCCTCATCCAGCCTTGATATGAAGGTATGTGCCTTCATAAGACTTTATTGTAACTTAAGCCATGTTTGGTTGATATCCCTGGGAGGCCTGCCCTTTTCTGAAGGGAAACAGAGGAGGAGTGGATCTGGGGGAGAAGGGAGGTCAGGAGGAGGGACTGGGAGAAGAGGAGGGAGGGGAAAATGCAGGCAGGATGTAATATATGAAAGAAGAATACATTTTAAAAAAAGGAATAAAAAAGAACACATTTTAGTAAGCAAAACCAATTTTGTAAAATATAAATCCACTACAAACACAATCAAAATAAATAAAATAACTTGGAAAAATAGGAGTGAAACTTGTCTAGTTGAAATTTAAGTTCAATTCTAATAATACTTAAAGAAGAATATGTAAGGATATTCTTTATCATAGTTATAAAACCCTCATAATTAGAAGTGAAGTTGATAAAATGACAAAGTAAGCTTGCATTAGTTTATAATTTAAAGGTACAAAACTGTTTTTACAAATAAGATATAAACTTCAGCTGGGAGGTGGTGATGCATGGCCTTACTACCAGCACTTAGGGCAGAAGCAGGTGGATCTCTGAATTCTAGGCCAGCCTGGTCTACAGAGTGAGTTCCAGAATAGCCAGGACTACACAGAGAAACCCTGTCTCAAAACAACAATGGCAACACTAAAAAGATGTAAATTTAAATAGTTTCATAAATAAATTTTAATAATTTGACTATACAAAGTTATAAAATTATCATGGAAATATAAAATAATTGTTGCACAATGTTAAACTACACCAATAATAAATCTTAAGCAGGGAATATACTTGCAGTAGACATAATGAGCTGATGATTTCTTTGATTTATAAGGTACTTGTACAAATCAATAATAAAAAATGTATTTCAGCAGAAAACTTAGTACAGGACATGTAATAGTCTTAGGAGAAAAGCATCAAAACAGAACAGCCAAGGCCACTTACAGTATAATCATAAGCTACATCCTAGTCACAAAGAAACTAGTCAAAACAATTAAAATACAGTATTGTCACCTATAATTATTTATCCTGCAAAATTTAAATGGTTGCAAGGTTTGATCATAAGCATGTGCTGAATGCAGCATGTGTTTATAAGTGACAAAACTTGAGGGTAGATGAGTATGGAAGAATGGATACAGGAAAACATAATCAGATCCTGTTTTATCTGCCACAACTAAGGATCACAGAGCAACAGACTTTATCGTCTTTCATGTATGGTAGTTAGAAGTCTGAGAACAAGAGATCAGCACAATTAGGGGCTGTGAGGGATAATTTGTCCATGTGTTTGATGGTTTTCTGGCCGTCCTTGTCATTGCTTAGCTTGTGGATGTATTTTTCTCATTTCTACCTTCATCTTCATCTAGTACTGTCCCTGTTCTCATGTCTGCATCTGTGTTTAAATGTCTTCTTTTATAAGGACTCAGCTGTACTAGAGTATGCTCACCCAAATGACCTGATCTTAACTTGGTAATTTGTTGAGATTCCATGTCTAAACAGATTCTTGTTCATACGTGGTGGATGTTAGGACATCAACTTCATCTGAGGGAGGGGTCATTGTTATTGTCTGAACATGACATATTCTCCACAGGTTCACATACTGAGTGTTTGGTTTTTCCTGTGCACTGTCCTGGAAACTTCAGGAGGTGGACTTGGATGGAGAGAGCAGTTGTGTGGAAGTGGGGTTTGATGTGTCTTATCTCTCCTTCTGCTTCATCAATGACACAAGGTGAACAATTGCTTCTCATGAGATTCCCACTAAAACAACAGGTAGGCTTTGACTGAAGCCTTTGAAACAATGAACCAAAGCATGTTTTCATTGCCTTAAATTGATTTTCTCAGGTATCTGTCACAGTGACAAGAAGGTGGACTAACACACTGTTCAACCCACGACAACTGGTAACATTTAACAATTTGTTTTGGTGCTGCCTTGCTGAGGTAGGAGGAAGCAGACATTCTCTCACAGATGTTAAAAATATCACAGGTCTTACCATTTAGAAGGCAATTGAGTCATATCTATGGAACTTCCATGAAGTGTTTATGAAACTTCAAATGTACATACTCTTTGTTCAGGTAACCGGATCCCCAGGAAACTTTTTAACTGTTATATATGCAAGACATGTGCTTATTGCAACATTATTTGTAAGAGAAAAACCAATAATTATGTGCATCAATTGAAGAAATGATAGGTTTATTAGTCATGCTATCCCAGAGCATAAAACACTATGAAACATTTTTTTTCTCTTCCTGACATTGAACCTAGGGCTTTATGGATGCTAGGCAACCACTATGCCATGGAGCTGTGCCTCCAGCCTATCTAACTCACTCAAAGAAATGAAGTAGGTTTCTACTTACTCATTAGGAAATACTCCAAAATGTATTAAGCAAGATTGTAAGGGATGGAAAAATTTATTTGGATGCTTGTTTTGGTGGGAAGAAAAACAGAGCTAATTGTACTAGATACATGAATTACTTCTTTGAAAAATGTATGAGAAACTGGGTTTCATCTGGTGATGGAAAAGTGCTGTGGGATATTCTGTATGGCAAATGTGTTGCTAATTAGTCAATAAATAAAACACTGATTGGCCATTGGCTAGGTAGGAAGTGTAGGCGGGACAAGGAGGAGAATAAAGCTGGCAAGTGGAAGGCTGAGTCAGAGAGACACTGCCAGCTGCCATGATGGTAAGCCACGAGCCATGTGGCAAGGTATAGATTAATGGAAATGGATTAATTTAAGCTGTAAGAACAGTTAGCAAGAAGCCTGCCACGGCCATACAGTTTGTAACCAATATAAGTCTCTGTGTTTACTTGGTCGGGTCTGAGTGGCAGTGGGACTGGCAGATGAGAGAGATTTGCCCTGACCGTGGGCCAGGCAGGAAAAATCTAGTTACAGAAAAGGGATTTTTTTAATTTTTATTTTGCAATACAATTCAGTTCTACATATCAGCCACGGATTCCCTTGTTCTCCCCCCTCCCGCCCCCCTCACCTTCCCCCAAGCCTGTCCCCCATTCCCATCTCCTCCAGGGCAAAGCCTTCCCCTCGGACTGAGATCAACTTGGTAGACTCAGTCCAGGTAGGTCCAGTCCCCTCCTCCCAGGCCGAGCCAAGCGATCCTGCATAGGCCCCAGGTTTCAAACAGCCGACTCATGCAATGAGCACAGGACCCAGTCCCACTGCCTGGATGCCTCCCAAACAGATCAAGCCAATCAACTGTCTCACCCATTCAGAGGGCCTGATCCAGTGGGAACCCCTCAGCCATTGGTTCATAGTTCAGGTGTTTCCGTTCGTTTGGCTATTTGTCCCTGTGCTTTATCCAACCTTGGTCTCAACAATTCTCGCTCATATAAACCCTCCTCATTCTCGCTAATTGGACTCCCAGACATCCACCTGGGGCCTAGCCATGGATCTCTGCATCCAGATCCCTCAGCAGTTGGATGAGGTTTCTAGCACGACAATTAGGGTGTTTGGCCATCCCATTACCAGAATTTTTAATGATACAACTGTTCACCATATTTATTACTTGTACCTGTTTTTCATCTTTTTTTCCCTGTTTCAATGTCACAAGAGTGAATGTTAAGTGAAAATGTGAGCGCAGCCTTCTCATAGTGCCTGAGATAAAAGATTTTTGTTGGCAAGAGTCTTCCTCTAAGATGGGAGATATGGCTCCGCAGTTAAGAGCGTTTATTGGTCCTGCAGAGGACACTAGTTTGGTTTTCAGCACTCGTGTTGGGTGGCTTACAACTGCCTATAAGTTCAGCTGTAGGGGATTTGACATTCTCTTCTCGATTCCATGGGCATGCCCACACACGTGTCACACACACACACACACACACACACACACACACACACACACACACACTCAGAGTCACACAAATAAAAATAAAACTTAAAAAGCGAGTATTCCTACAGAGTTATTCTCTCAGGACCATTTGATACTTGCTGGGGGGAGAATACATCGTAGTTTTAAGTGAACATGCTTCAAGGCTTCACCATTACTTCATTCTTAGTTGTGGAAGTGTATGTGGTCAACTGCAGACTTCTTCAGAAGTTTAATCAGAAAGATCATAGAACTAGAAAGAGCTATACATATTATTTTGAGGAAGACTGAAGTAGAAAGAGAACCATATTAATTATTTTAGGATGAAATACAAAGGCTAGGAAAATTGAGTATTGTATTAAAATAGTGCTCTCTATCTCAAGGTTAAAATTGTCTGATGTAGGATCTGCCTTTATTTACTGCGACCAGCCAGCATCAGCCAAGTGAGCTGGCTTCCTGTAGGGGAAATAATATCTATATAGTCTCACTCTGCTCACTTGTTTCCTAGCCATCATTTAAAGGCTGGTTAAGAAACAGTGAGCACTTCCTGCTCACGTAGTGGAAGGAGTGTTTTAATAGCTTTACATTGAAATAATTTTCAAGGTATTATGCTAATCACCTCTGAAGAAAAATTACTTTAAGAATGCAAAATATATGACATGTTTTGCTGAAAGGCAAGCGTCTATTCATAGGCAATAGAGAAATCTTTTTACCCCATTTCCTTTTACCCGTGTTCCTATAGGATAGTGAGTTGAAAGTCACTTGTGCTCTGTGAAAGTACTTCATCATTTGGCATTTGATGACTTCCCTCCCTTAACAGAGAATTTTGAAATTTGGATTCATTTTTTTTTTGGTTTGGATGCTGTCCATTACTAAGGTAGATGCAATCACATTTGCTCTCCAACTGCCAGATTTTTCAGATCTGTCAAAATAATTTTCTTGCACGGTCAGGTAATTCTGAGCCAGCTGCACGGTCCAAGGAGGCTGCACATGTGAAGGCTGGTTTAGAAAAGTACATCCTACAATATCAAGCACTTTTGCTGAACATATAATTTAAGCTGCTTAAAATAGACCCTTGGGGAAAGGACTCTCATGTTCTTTACAGTTCTAAACATCTGGAAAGACTTGGATAATGCAAGATGGCTAAAGAATAATGATGTCCTTTCTGTAAACGGCCATCACTGTTGGGTAATTCTGTCATCCTTTTATGTCCTTATCTCTAATTTTAATTATGGCATTACCAAATGTCCATTCATCTGTCTGGACAGCTTGCATAGACCTTGCCTGTAGTAGGTAGCTGTTCTAACTTTGACCTGGAAGTACTACCTCTAGTGAGGCTTCTGGTAATTGCCATGCCTACCTATGACGCACCCATGGGGTGGGCTGAAATGGGAGCCCTTAAGACCCAAGATCTGGATGTGCTGGTGCTCTTGGTTTCTGGAGATCCTGGATGCTAGAAGACAGACCGAGTCAGAGTTCTCCAGAGAACTCTGCTGGACTGCACCTCACCTCTCCCAGATCCTGTAACCAACCCCTTTATTGGCTGTAAGTTACCTGAAAATAAACCTCCTTTTTAACTACGTGGAGTTGCCTTGATAAATTCCCACATTACTTGCCTTCTTCCCTTCACCTCTGGTATAAACTTTACCTTTAGCATGTACTTTAAAATCATCTCTCTCCTCTCTGAAATTAAATCATACCCCAAATCTTTTCCTGCAATGATGAGCATAGGCAACATTTTGGAGAAGATCCTTTGGCTTACACACTGTGATTCACACAGGTCACTAGTCACCAGAGAAATCATGTAAGGTATGTCCTATCACAATCATTCAAGGGTTAACAAGGAGCATACAACAAAGGGATTAAGTAGCTTGTTCAAAGTCACATTGGCACAACTGAAAATCAGGTCTCATGTTGGTTGATTTTAAAACTCACTAGTGCATCATTGAGCCTCATCTTTTTTATATCAATCAGTTATTGCCATGCGATATAATGTGTACATGTGTGCACTTGTGTGAATGTGTGTGTGTGTGTGTGTGTGTGTGTGTGTGAGAGAGAGAGAGAGAGAGAGAGAGAGAGAGAGAGAGAGAGAGAGAGAGAGAGAGAGAGAGAGAGAGAGTTGCTCTGTGGGCTCTAAATTCTTCTAGTATAAATTCCATGTACAACTATTCACATTTCTCCCTTTTTCTCACTCAGTGTCCTATATTAACAAAGTAGTAGTCCCAAATATTTGGTAATAGTTTATAATTATTTGGAAGTCTTCTGAGATAGAGATAAAGCCAGAGCTTTAACCTTCACTAGGAATCTCTCTTGTAAGAATTAAGGTATGTGGATAGAATTGCAAGCCATTTTATTCTCTGAAAACATAAAAAGAATCTGTGAACACAGGGTATTCATCTCTTCAAACATATGAAATTCAAATACAATTGCCTTGGCATTAAGCATTTCAATTTGTATGCAAGATGTCAGAGTTATATAATTTTTCTGTCAGAGATGCTTGGATGTACTCACTGGCTTTTCAGATTTCCTCATGTATAAGCAGATGTACTTGTAAGGACAAATGTGCTCTCTGATATATGGAAAACTTTATTAGCTCTTTGTAACAGAAAAAAATGTCTTTCCCAGCCCTGGGACATTTATAAAGGAATGGATGTGATATCAGCCAAATGTAGGACCACTTGCAATACATTTGTTTGTCGTCTTCGCAGTCTCTGCTTCCACGATCCTGGATTTGCAGCCCCAGGATTTGCAGGCCCATGTTGGGGCTGGAGCCATGAGTAAGAATTAGAAAATTGTGCTAGAATCATGTCAAACACATAATCCCATTTTAAGGATTGTCTTGTAGAAACTACATCAGGCCTTTCCCATCCTTTTTGTTCTATTAAAATCATTCTGACAACAGCTACTAGAATTGAAGGGTGACAGCTTTAGAGGTCTAAGATTTGGGTTGAATTGTAGATTTTCACTCACTGGTGTGATCCAGAGAAACCCATGTCTTTAGGTGTCATTCATTGTGCCTGAAGAATTATAAAGAACAAACAAGAACGAGGGGCTGGAGTGATGGCTCAAAGGTTAAGAGCACACACTGCACTTACAGAGGACTCAGGTTTGGTTCCTAGCATTAGCACTCACATGAGGCAGCTCACAAATGTCTGTAATTCTAGCTCTAAAAGTTCTAATGCCTCTGGTGACCAGGAGCACTTGCACTCATACCTACACACACACACACACACACACACACACACACACACACACACACACACACACTTAATTAAAAAAACACAAATCTCCAAGTGGGAATAAATAGGTAAAGATTATGGAAATGACCAACTACACTGATGCATGTTGAAATTGTGAAAAATCACAGTATAAAATCAGAGTGAAGACACAGAAATAGGGCAGGAAGTTAGGAATAAGAAGAAAGTATAATGATGATCTATATCTGTATTTAGGAAAACGACATGAAAAGTTTTAAAAAACAAAGAGGAAATACTATATAGAATCATCAAGAAGTTAAAGAAATGCAATAAGGCAGGGAATTCCTTTCTGAGTGGTGGTTATTAATTATAGATGAATAAAGAATTAAAGGAAAACTGCTGAGGATATCAACACAAACTTCACATCTAATTGTCAAAGTTTTCCATCTCAGTAAAACAGCTGCAACAGGGGGTTTGTTTAAGTGCTAGATTAGTGTGAATAATTTGGTAAGACTCTGCTTTCAAGAGAAAAAGAAAACAAAAATAATCTGGCACGACTTTTGGTGGGCAGTTTTAAGAACTTGCTAAATCTGTTATTAAGGCCACTGGCATTTATTCAGCATGAATTGTGCATATGTTATCTCATTCCATGTTAACAGTCCTGCCAGCTAAGCCCCCATGCTATCCTCTTCCTTTCACAGATGACACATGGGTTAAGTCTCTTAGAGTGATAATTCTCTATACAGTGATAGAATTGGTACAGTGGATAATGATCTAATCAGATGATATTGAGTAGTAATATAATACATAAACTTATTTTTAAAACAAAACATTTTGAGTCCTGACTATATTTGTTTCTCCACCTTAACTTGGGTGAAAATGTCATTTATCCAGTATGCTGTGCAATTTATATATATATATATTATATATATATTATAATAATGTATAAAATATTATGTGAATGTAATCATGCTCAGAAGTTGTTGACCAACAGAAAATGGACTCCATGATTTTGTGTGTGTGTGCTTTTTGTTTTGTTTTGTTATCTTTTTGTCTTATTGGTGTTCTTATTTTTAACATACCTGTCTTGTTTTTCAGTTTTTTTTCTTTTTCTTTCCTTTTTTGAGAGAGAAAGAGAGAGAATATACATGAAGTTGGGTGGGTGGGAAGTAGGGAGGATTTGGAGGGGTTATGGGAGAGGAAAGAATAGAGTCAAAATCTATTTTATGAAAATAATTATTAATAAAAATTTACAACAGATGAAAGGCATAAAATTATATAAAATTGTTTAAATTAGTAAGTTATGGTATATACAGCAATTTACCAAATCAAAATGAAAAGAAAACATAACGATTTAGTAGTGTTTATCTGAGGATACTTAATTCTCATTGTACTTTTCTGTGTTGCAAATAAAATATTTTTCAGAATACTGAAAACAAAGTAACTGTTTCTATGTAAAGTTTATATTAAATAAAGGTGATTGAAAGGTGAGGTCAGGAGAAAGGGACACAGTAGAGATTAAGTAGGCTTTTATATGGAGCCATATTAGTCTGTCCTTCTTGTTTGTATCAATAAATAGGATAATGGGTACCCTAACAATATATGAGTGGGCAGCCAGCTGCCTTTCTGCCCTGTCTACCCACAAGAACTATTAGTTATTGTCTTAGTTATTGTACTGTTGTTGTGAAGACACACCATGACCATTGCAATGCTTAGAAAAGAAAGCATTTACTTTGGGCTGGCTTACTGTTTCAGAGGTTTAGTCCATTAACCTCCTGGCACACAGGCAGACATGGTAGCTGAGAGGTCTATATTGGAAACCACAGACAGCAGGAAGAAAGAGACCCTGGACCTGGCTTGAGTTTTTGAAAACCCCAAACCCATCCCCAGCAACACATACCTTCCTCCAAAAAGCCCACACCCCCAATCCCTCTCAAGTAGTGCCACTTGCCTATGAGCAAGCATTCAAATATAGAAGCCCTTGGGGACCATTCCCACTCAAACCGGCTCCCCTCATTAGGAGCTGAATATTTATTCTTTTTTCTGTTCTTCATGTTTTTGATTTATCTATTGTAGTGCAGGCAGTTGAACCTGAAGATTTACAGATCTATGGAAATATTCTATGCTAAGCTACATTTCCAGCTCTGATCCACAGAATATTTATTCTTGCCCTTCTTCCCCAACCCCATGAACTGCAGTGCATTCAGTAGTCTTGAATTTACTGCTTCAGAATTACTTTGTTGATTCTTAAATATTTCTAGACAGATTTTAGGGTTCTGTTCTGGGGATGGGTTTCTGGAAACAAGCTTTTTGTTTGTTTGATTTCTTTGAGACAGGTCTCTCTATGTAGCCCTGGCTGTCCTGGAACTCGCTCTGTAGACCAGGCTGGCTTTGAACTCACAGAGATCTGCCTGCCTCGAAGTGCTGGGATTAAAGGTGAGTACCACCATGCCCGGATGGAAACAGGCATTTTTGGAATTGCATCTGGTGACTGAGTCTCGGGAAAATTGGAGAATAACTTCTACAACGTTGTCTCTCGTGCACATTGTGTGTTTGTCTTCATTCTGCTACTTGGAGTGGGAAATCTGTGATTTTACAGTTTCTAAGCTAATTCTCTAACTATAGGTAGGTGGCCTTCATGACCAGAGGAAGCAAGTGATACTGAATGAGAAAAACTTATAAGTTCATTTCCTGGGAACCCTGAGACCATTTTGTTACCTGAGAGTAAGCCAGGTATTTGGATATATGATACGATTGAGAAATAGTCTCCCAATTCTTTTATAAAGCAGCTAAGTATATTTTATTTAGAAATTTAGAAAAGAAAGAAAGGAATCTTTGTGGCATTGTTTCTTAATTTCTAAGAATGATATTTGAATATATATATATATATATATATATATATATATATATATTATATAGCTTGTTATAGTGTATACATACACACAAACATTCACACACAATTTTAAGCATGAAGACACATTCCTAGAATGCAAGAGATTAATTGCATTAGAATCCATCAGTCAAGATGGACTTGTCCCACCACTTGGATGACACAGTTTACAGTGTGGCTTGGTGACAGTTTGCTTGCAAAAGGAAAGTAATATAGGTCATCCTCACGGCTCCATAAGACCAGAACAAGGCATTTAGAAGGCAGTGCAGGACTTTAGGTCTGACCTCAGTGAGCCTCTACATTTGCGGAGGCCTGTTCCTTTCTTCAGTCTGAAGGTGGCGTCTTGGCTTTGGTAGACAGTCACATGTTGGAATACCTTCTCTCTTTTTTTTATTTTATAATTTAATTTAATTTTACATATCAGCCATGGATTCCCTTGTTCTCCTCCCTCCCGGCCCCTCCCTTCCCCCAGCCCACCCCCCATTCCCACCTCCTCCAGGGCAAAGACTCCCCTGAGGATTGAGTTCAACCTGGTAGATTCAGTCCAGGCAGGTCCAGTCTCCTCCTCCCAGGCTAAGCCAAGTGTCCCTGTATAAGCCCCAGGTTTCAAACAACCAACTCATGCACTGAGTACAGGACCCGGTCCCACTGCCTGGATGCCTCCCAAACAGATCAAGCTAATCAACTGTTTCACTTATCCAGAGGGCCTGATCCAGTTGGGGGCTCCTCAGCTATTGGTTCATAGTTCATGTGTTTCCATTTGTTTGGCTATTTGTCCCTGTGCTTTATCCAACCTTGGAGAAAGAGAGCTTAGGGGAGCGGGAGATCCCAGCTGGATCAAGAACAGAGAGAAGGAACAAGGAATAAAAGACCATGATAAATGAAGACCACATGAGAATAGGAAGAAGCAAACTGCTAGAGAGGCCCGCAGAAATTCACAAAGATGCCCCCACAATAGACTACTGGCAATGGTCGAGAGACAGCCCGAACTGACCTACTCTGGTGATGGGATGGCCAAACACCCTAATTGTCGTGCTAGAAACCCCATCCAATGACTGAGGGAACTGGATGCAGAGATCCATGGCCAGGCCCCAGGTGGAGCTCCAGGAGTCCAATTGGCGAGGAAGAGGGGGGGTTTATATGATCGAGAATTGAGACCAAGGAATACCTTCTCTTACCCCATCAAACTCCATCAACTGGAAAACTTCAAATATCTATGAAAAATTTCTTACTTGAAGCTAGACTACACTAAAAGGGACACATGGAAACCTTTTCACTCTTTTTTTCCCCCCTGTGTTCTTCACAACAATGACCGGAAGATAAATATGACAGCATCTTGAGTAGATTTAAGGCAGGAAATGGCAAGTTATAAATATTAATATTAGTGTTCTTTTTGACACAGCTAGCCTACCAACCTAAATTGCTGCTATCAGCACAACGTGAATGACTACTGCCTTTACATCCTCCCTAATGGCTTTGTTCCTAAAGCCACACTGAGCATATGCGATTTAATGCAAACACAAATGTTTGCTTTAGCTGTGCCCAAGACTTGTTATAACAGTCTTTGAAAAGTGAATTGTTTTGCCCAGTGAAGACTTAAGCTGCAAAATGATAATTAATAATTCAGGCATGTTAGTAATTTTTTTTTGAGTCTTAGCTCTAAGACACTTTACATTTATTTGAAAACCAAGTGAGAGTTGCCTTAAGTAAACAAATTAAGTCATAAATTTTGATGCTCTGAACATGCCAGGGGCTCCTGAAGGGCTGTGAGTGAGCTAAGACGCTGATCATTCATTCTCTGTGTTGATGATCATGCCTGGAATTGTAGAAAGCAGCATAAACTCAGCAGTGAGAAATGGAAGCGGGAGGACAAAGCACCTCTTGTTTTTATTGCTTTTCGAGGACGTGCAATCACTCTGTAGCCGGCATTGTTGTACCTATCACCACATGCATTTATTCTGTGTGCATCTTCTGTGACCTCACTTGAACATACAAGGTTAACCATGAGTTTGTTTTCTTGTCTCCTCTGAGCTTCAATTCTGAGCTATGTGATGGTCTTGTGGGTTTGGGTTTAATAAGCAGAGTTTAGGGAAAATATTGTGTGTGGGTTGATTAATGAATGTATAATTGAGAAAGGCTGTTAGCATCAGAAAAATGTCTACTTCTATTTATGTCTTATTGAAATTTAGAGGTGTGTTGTGCAGCAAAACAATTTTCAAGGTATTATCTATTCATTATAATTTGTACTATATTGAATATTGTACTATATTTGAATAATGCAGTTGCAGTACATGATTAAATATTTCATATATGTTATACATGTGTGACGTATTTACAGGTCTAATGAATAGATTCTTTGAGTTGGAAGTGTAGTCACAGTTTTAACGGTTAGCTTCCTACCCCCTGTGCCTGGAGTCTTCATCTACAAATTCATTAAACTATAGGTCAAAGACATTCAGACAAAAATTGTATTGATACTGAACATGTATAGGCAATGTTTTTTTTCTTGTCATCATTCTCGAAACAATACAGTAAACCAGCTAATTAATTGCACTGTATTTGATACAAGTTATGTAAAGATGGTTCAGAATTCATGACAGAGTGCATCTAGGTTTTCTAAAAATACTATAACATTTTATGTAAGAGACAAGTATCCACAAGCTGATATTCTTGGGGGACTTGGAACCAGGATGATGCACACCAAAGGCTCACTATACATCATTCTATTTTTCATATTTGTTTTGTTCTTATAAAAGATTTAGCTCTAAAATTAGTTTCTAAAGTCAGATGACATATTCCAAAAACAAAAATATTTATTGTTGAAAATATACTTGATAAAAGCATTCTTTAGAAATAGAGGAACTATAAAAGACTTAGAAACATGCCACTTGTATTTCTATCCAGAGGTTATTGTCTAAAGACAATATCTCTTCCCCTGTTACATATATCTGTGTACAGCATCGTGCAACATTCTGAAAATGCAAAAAAATAGTGTAAAGCAGCAGATTTAGGGAAATAATCATCTGGTTAACATATTGACATATTTTCTTCCCTATTAAAATATGCAGAGTGTGCTTAAGTGTATATTCCACTCATGTCAAAGGCTGACAACACACATGGTACTCTATAAATGGAAGTGCTTGGAAAAGGAATATTAGTAGACTTAACCCAAATCCTTTTTCACTTCTCAAAAGTCAGCAGCATGTCTACTGATTCTGGGTTCTCACCTCATAGTTTCTTCTTATGGGAAGGTAGCCACTGAACTAGACATTTGGTTTCTAGGAAAGAATGTCTTGCTAACATTGGGTCCATGAACATACTGTTCCTTCTGCCTGGGCTGATCTCTTCAACTCCAGTCCCCCCTCCCCCGCCCACAAACTTCACTTACTCATTTATACTTACCCTGTCTTATTTTAACCTATTTTAAAATTAGCTTTAAAAATAACAGATTTTCTCAAGTTTAAACAGACCTGAAAACTTCCTCTCTTCTGGAGAGCATTTATTGTGCTGTATGGTGCTATGCAGGCTGCCAGGGGAGAAAAGCCATTAGTGGTATTACCTAGCAGTGAACGATGCATGGTACAATCCTAACCTGGCAGTTAAGACGTGTCCACTGGTGCAATAGTGGAACAGGGGTTATGGGGATAACCAACTGTGCTTGGATTGGATTTGAGGCCAGCTCTGAAAAAAAAGTCAAGCCTGCCATCATGAATCTGGTAAAAAAACAAAAACAAAAACAAAAACAAAAAAAAAAAAACCATGGCTTGGGAGGTCATAGGGCCTTGGAGGAATCTATTACTGCTGGTTTAGTAAATAGGCATGTCAAACTTCCTTCTAAACATTTATGTTTGTACACATAGACTAGTGCCTCCTTCAACCTTGGCCAGAGAAGCTTCTTGCTGCATTGGTCAGCAGTTACTGAAGAGACTCATAACTGGTCAGTGTGCCAAGAATTAGTGACTACTGAGTGCTCAGATCTACTGAAGTGTCTTTATCAAGTCATCCATTTCCCAAGGCTCAGGGAACATTGGGGTATATATGAATAGAAGAGTCAGAGGAAGGGGAGGAGTGCTATGAAGTGCTATCCTCTGGACTCGACATGGCCTTTGTACTCACCAACTCTTTGCAGCTATGGTTCCTTGCATGAGACCTGCAAATCAAGTCAACTCAAGAAGTCCGACCACTTAACTTTCCAACAGGCAGCACTAATTGGATTCAGTGGGTTACTAAAATAAACTAAGTGACACAAAGATGGGAGGAGATTGTGTTGATATCTGGAGGAAATGTGAGGGGGAGGTGGGAGTAGATATGATCAAGATACACTGTTTATATGTATGATATTGTCAAAAATAAATATAAGATACTCTATTAACAACAACAAAAATTAACAGACTTTCTTTTTGGTGTTTTCATAACACTTAGTTTTGGTTGATTATCTCCCTTCACCTTCTGCTTTTAGCGCTCATCTGGCTGGTACCCACCCTCATTATATCCTCCCATTCCAAGTGTTTCACCTCTTACTTTCATATCTCAAGTGTTCTATTACTCACCTTACACTCCTTCCTATCACAGAACTATTTGTACATCCATTGGTCATTGCTGCTGTATTTATAATATCTAGGACATGGAATCAGCTTGAATATCCATCAACAAATAGATGGATGATGAAAATGTGGTTTTATATATATATATAATATATATATATATATATATATATACACACACACACAAAGAATTTTATTCAGATGTAAAGAAAAATAAAGTTATATAATTTACAGGAAAATTGATGGAACTGGAACATGTTATGTCAAGTAAGCTAACTGAGGCTCAGAAGGAAAAATATTGCAACTCCTTTCTCCCATGCAGGTCGAAGCTTCTACTTGTTAAATGCATTGGAACTAGAAGGAGGCCCATGGCCCTTCTCTGGAGGCAGACCCTGACCTCTCCTCTACCAGGCTCTCGCAGGATTTCATACCCTGAGCTCCTGACAGACCACACTCGGTTGTAGCTGCTTGCTTGTCTTTTTTGCTACCAGTCAGGGCCTCTGAGGAAACAGAATTACGTCTTTTCTGCTTTTCATTGTACACCCAGCTCCAAACTGGTATATAGTAGGTGCTCAAAATATGTATTAATTGAATTAATAAGCCCAACCTTTCATATGTCATTTCTGTCATGTGGGAACTGATCTGACTTTCACTCACTTCAGAGGACTCTTTCATGTGATTGTTATTTCTCTTCAATCTATAATCTACAGATGAAGAACCATTGTTGATAGAATCCTTCGAGAGATCCTATGAGCAAGAGACATCAAGATCATGATGGGGAAACCTACAGAGACAGCCAAACCAAACGAGTGGGAACTCACGAAATTTAGATCAATACCTGTGGAGCCTCCACGGGACTGGACTAGGCCTTCTGCATAAGCAAGACAGTTGTGTAGCTTGATCTGCTTAAGGGCCTCCCCTCGCAGTAGGATCAGGATCCATACCTGGTGCACTAGTTGGCTTTTTGGAGCCTACCATCTATGGTGGGACACCTCGTGCAGCCTTGAGGCAGAGGGAGGGGTTGGACTTGCCTCTACTGAATGTACCAAGCTCTGCTGACTCCCCATGGGAGGCCTTACCTTCTTGTAGGAAGGAATGGGGTGGGGTGGGGGGAAAGCTGGAGGGGCAGGAGGAGGGAAGAGGGAGATCTGTGATTGGCATGTAAAATGAATAAAAAATTCCTTAATAAAAAAAAAGAACCATTGTTGAATCCATTCCTCTGTGTGAGAAGCCTTTATTGTGAAACATCATCGCATCTCATGGAGCAGTCTTACTTGTCAGTATCATTTGATGGCACCAAAAGCACTATGAATAGACGCTAGGATGAGAGGTCATTTAGTTTTCTGTTATGACATTAAAGATTTTTAAAAAACAAAACCAGACATCTTAGGAAATATTCTATCCGTTTTCAGCCTTCTGAAACTTTGAAAGTAGATAATTTACCTTTATCTTTCCAGTGTCTAGCATACATTGGGATCTTGACAAATGTTTCAAACAGAACAATTGAGATGGCTGTCTGGGATGTATTTGAACAGTATTTTGTGACTAGCATTTATTAAACACTTGCTAAGCTCTCAATTACTCGTCGGTGTGGGAGAGGCACTGGTAAAGGCAGTGAAGAAAGCAGGTATTTTGTCTGACTGATGCCAACAAGGATAAAGCATTTTCTGGCAAATTCTACCCTGGCTTCCTGGTCCTGGAGGGTCCCATCTGATTGGATGGTGTGGGGTAACTACTCGCTTGTGTGAACACATTATTACTTTGCCTTCCGTTATCTTCAAGAAATACAATCTTTCACATTGTATTCAAGGCAAAAATGTGAAGAAATGAAGAGTGAAAATTGGAAGAACAATGAAGGAAATGCAACTAGGCTAAAATCTCAGCTTTGGATTCAGCGAAAAGATTGGTAAACATTATTGAAAGGATCACTAACAGATTAAACCACCCAGTTCTAGACACATAGACTCCCTGCATATAGACCAGTTACTGTTTTTGAAAATCAATTGGTGCTGTCTAGCACAGAGCCTGAAGCATCCTGTTTCCTTATAGAAACAGACTTCTGAAATCTAAATTTAGGTATATATGCTGCATAGTCTCTAAAGACAGCTATCAGTTGCTTTCCTCTCCATTCTTAAGGCAAAGTTAGTTTCCCTTTGTCCTGAACAGGAGCTAGTCACATGACTTACTTCTCCCAAGAGAACACAGCTTGAATGCCATTGTGACAATTCCAGATCCAGCCTTTTGGGGGTGTTGCCAACTTGCTCTTTCTTTCAAACCTGAGTGCTGTGTTGAAGTTTGAGAACCCTGAGTCCACCTCAATTGATGTAAGACAGGTGAGGCTAGGCATGTGGAGCCGCTGGGAATTATTACTCATTCAGTGCATCAATGAATAGTGAAGCTGTAAGTATCTCATTACTTCTACTATTGAATTCAAAGTTCTTAATTTTTAAAATTACATTGATTTGGGGTGTGTGTGTGTTTGTGTATTCCAGGGATTTAACTTAGGTCATTGGTCTTGGCAGCTAGCACCTTTACTGACAGAATCATCTCAGTCACCCTGACTTTAAAGTTCTTTTAACATGGTGTATAGATCTATGCATATTATGTCTAAGTATATAAGACAAGCATTCCTAATTCCCAAATCCAGTACTTGAAGTGCCTTCAAATCAGAAACTTTTGGTATGTCAGCCTTATGCTCAAATGGAAAATTCCATGTCTAATCTTACATAAAGGGCTGTAATGAGTATACAGGTGCAGTTGGTTATGGTATTATTCATCTATGATTCTGGCACCCTGGAGGCTGAGGCAGGATAATTGCCAGTTTGAGGCCAGCCTGGGTAACATAGAGTGACACTGTGTCAACATTTTAAACTAACCAAGTGAACCGATGGAGGAGATGAACTAAAGATACTGTGTTAAATTACCTTCAGACTACATGTCTAAGGTAGATAGATGAAGTTATGTTTAGGCTTCAGTCTAACTATATTCCCAAGATATCTCAGTGTGTATCAGCAAATACTCAAACCTTTCCAAATAAAAATTAAAAAAAAAAATCCTTCCAAAATCCCAAACACTTCTCATCCCAAGCATTTTGAATTAGCATATTAAACCTGTGTATGTTTACATGTTTATGGGTTAAAACACAAATAATTCTTCAACTCAAAGTATTTGGTTTGATTTCTCACATAAGCTGTGACTATTTGCCAAAAACAAGTCCCGTCTCCAAACATTCCAGGCTGGAGATGTTTCTTTCACTTGTGTTCTGACCAAACCCAGCTTCTCATTTGCATTTGTTTATCATCTCTTCCCAAGGAATTTGAACTAAGTGAATAAATTAATTTTCAACAAACCCCGTCAAGAAACACAAACAAAATAATTAAACAGATGCCTACTTCAGAATAGAATTGCAAAATTATCTCCTGTTATTAGAAATGGGAAATTTCATAAAAATATCTGAGCACGACAAAGACAAAGCAAGCATGCTCTTTGTGTTCTGAGATTAAAACAGTGTGGACAAAGAGGACGTCTGTGCAGGAAAAAGAACAACAATAAAGTTTAAGACATGGAGCTGTAGCTTCCTGCCTTCTACCACAAGTAGCAATCACCCTACCAAATCAGAAAAATGTCTGAATGGCATCACAAACTTCTGTACTCTAAGTTACACGCAAAAATGAAAAACGAATAGGAGTCCTTTGCCCTTTAATTCTGTTAGGTACCTTTAAACATTAGCATAACAGAAGCCCTGGGGCGGGGGTTCTAGGGGAACCCCACGGTTATTGCTTCCTGGAATCTGAGTCTCTGTTGAAGGTTTCTGGAAAAAATCAAGGTACAGTGGAGCTTCATCGTGAAGAATAACTGATGAGCAGACAGACACTTGCTATCTGACACAGGAATGCAGGCTGATCAGAATCCCAGCCTCTTGGCAGATGATAAAATAGAGCAGGGAAAGGATGAATTAAGATGATACGCTGTGTTTTATCAATAAAAGTAATGGCAAGAGATATACTTCTCACGATTGTTTAACCAGGAGAAAGCTCACAAGAATGATACATTTTGCTTATAAAGCAATGTGAAGTGGGATAGATCACACTGTCAATTTAATGGCTGGGCTTGCTGCATTTGTAATAGTGGGAAGATTATTCTCTGTATTCATTCAGAATGAATGAAACAGAGAAAGAGATTCTCACTATAAATCCAGTTCTGCTGGAACCCATTCTGTCATCCTGTGCTCCCCTTGCTCTTTAAGCTAAAACAGGTAGGAAAATGGAACAGATGACCCTCTATACGAGCAAGGTTTGATGTCATTCCATGTACGTTGTCCTAAAACATGTCAGGCAGTTTCCTTTGGAGCACCACACTGAAGGGATTTAAAAAATAATTTATAGTAGATAGCAACACTATAACTCAGTTTAGGGTAATATTAATTACTCACTTACAAATGATGTCAAGTGCTCATCACAATAAGAATGTGGACTTTATTCATTAAAAATCAATGTATAATGTATATTGTTCTGAGTGCCAAATCACCATAACTATGCCAGTCTTGCAGAAAATCGAACTAGAATTTTCTTCTTTCTCTGAATATGAGCTTTCTTAAAAAACAGACATAAAAGAATAATCAAAAATAATGGGATTTTTCCCTAATTTTTAAATATTCCTATTTACCATTACTCTGATAATTGTGTGAACTGTGTTGTTACACAGCATGTTACAGCAGAGAACAGTGGCCCCATGGTTAGTCCAGGCTCTACCATTCACTGAATCTATGGGAAAATTGCTTGATTCTTTGTATTTATCAGTATAGTATATGGTATATGTATATGTGTAGTAATATATATGCATATCTATATATGTATATATGTGTGTATGTATAATATAGTAATATATATATATATATAAAATTATCCACTAAATATAAAATATATACTTAAAGGAAAATTAAGTTAATACATTCTCAATACACTTCAATGATTAGATGTTGTGAGGTTAAGGATATACCTCAGTCTGTGGAGCGCTTGCTGTGCAAGTGTGGAGACCTCAGTTTCATCTCCAACACCCACATAAAAAGCTTTTATTATACAAGTCTTTTGCTTATCCATTCTCGCCATACCTATTCAATAGTAGGTACTTGAAGTTTTAGAGCAATAAGACCACCAAAGGAGATCAAGGGGATACAAATTGGAAAGGAAGAAGTCCAAGATCTTTATTTATAGATGGTATGGTAGTATGCATAATTGACCCCAAAATTCCACTGGGAAGCTCCTACAGCTGGAAAACACTTTCAGCAAAATAGCTAGGTACAATATTAACTCTCAAAAACCAGTAGCCCTCTATATACAAATGACAAGCAGACTGAGAAAGAAATCAGGAAAACAACACCTTCCATAATAACTTCAAATTATGTAAATCATCTTGGGGGTAACTCTAACCTAATAAGTAAAAGACTTTTATGATTAAAAACTTTAAGGCATTAGAGAAAGAAATTAAAGAAGGTATCAGAAGATGGAAAGACTTCCCATGCTCATAGATCAGTAGTAAACATGGCCATCCTACCAAAAGCCATCTAAAGAAACCCGTTACTTTTACAGTAATTTGCAAAAATTAAAACTCCCCATATAGTCAACATGTTTCACCCATTACATGCACTCTCAGTGTTTCAGATGGATCACATACTTCTCTCTCCTTGTCTGCACATTGCTATTCTACGACTTTACTCATTGTTTAGGTAGCTTTCACCTTTGACTGTGTTTTCTCGAAGGTGCCGTTTTTGACCTATGAACTCTGCTGTATATTCACTCACCTAGCACCCATTATGTCAGCCATTATACTTTTTTTTTTTTCTTTTTCGAGACAGGGTTTCTCTGTGTAGCTTTGCGCCTTTCCTGGAACTCGCTTTGGAGACCAGGCTGGCCTCGAACTCACAGAGATCCGCCTGGCTCTGCCTCCCGAGTGCTGGGATTAAAGGCGTGCGCCACCACCGCCCGGCATTATACTTTTTATAATGATTCATTTATTCTTTTAATGCCCCTTCTTGTAGCAAGATTTTTAAAGGATAGAGACAAAGTAATTCTCACCCATCATGTTTTTTTTTTCCATAATATAGCAAGATATAGGGCATGGGGGAAGTATTTGAAATGCTTGATTGATCAAATAAATGAATGATTGATCATTGAGATGATTGATCAAATAAATGAAAAAAACTTTAATTTCAATTCGTATTGATAGAAAAATATTGTAAAAATATTTTACCCCTATATTTAAGTAACATTTTTTTATACCTTGATGATGACAAGGAAGAAGAAAATATTAATCAAGAAGAATTAAGGAGCTTGCTCTTAGCCATCCACAAAACTAGGAGAAAAAAATCCCATCATCACAGACATAAATTTCATTTTAATATTCATGTAGATTGTAGGAGGAAACTTTTCCATGGTCCTGCTGAATAAATCAAATATGCCTGACAAAATAAGCAGCAAATTTTAAGCCAACTACAAAAATTCCAGAAGAGAAATTACCTTGGGAATGGCTCCATATTAAATATCTAATATGAATGATGGTTATATGCAAGATTCATAGCTAAAGAATAAGCCTATGCTCATTATCCAATTTTATGGTCCCATAGCAGCCTTGTGATATCTTTGTGCTGAATATTGGTTATAGTTTTGAGTACTTAATAATGTCAGTGAAAAATTTCAGTATAGTCAATTTACCTTCAAAAAATTTCTTCTAATCTTTCTTAGAAATCTTTTTTGATCCTCCTGAAGTGTTTTTAAATTCAAATTTTTCTTCTGTGTCTTAACTGAATTCTGACTTGACTGGAAGAGTAAACACTCAAATAGCTGTGGCCAAGATGTAAATAGTTCTCACCAACTATGAGCTTCTACCAACAACATCTCGGGCCTTGATTTATTGTCAATATGCTCTTTAACCTTAAGATAAATCTGATAGCCTGTCTTCAAATGAAATATTCATGAAGTTTCATAACATTCATTACCATTTTATGATTCCTTTTAGTTGGTATAACAACAATTCTTTCTCGTACTCTATTAAGTCAGGATGGGACTCCATAAATCACTATTCCAAGTGTGTGAGACCATCACATGTTAATGTCCTAGCTGGGCTGCAAAGCCTGCTCAAGCACAGGGAATTTCCTTTCCCGGAGATACTCCCCTTTCTGTGTCCCCCTTCTCATCCTCCTTTTTTTTTTTTTTTTAACTTAGTAGGCAAATGTGAGTTTGTTAGTTCGCACTCACAATGTTTTCTGTACATACACACATTGCAAAAATCATTTCCCACATATTGTTTTATAGCTTGCCCTTGTCTCAATTATATACTGCCTCATGAACTCCATTCATTCACTCTGGTAGCACTGTTTTAGGACTGTGTAATATTCCACCAAATGAGTATACTACTATTTTTTTAGGCAATAGCTCTGCTCAAAAATTAATTGGAGTTGCTTTTTTTTAAATTTAAAGTTTTTATGTTTCTTGAGAATTTCATTCACAAGTTACATAGTTTTCTTCCTTCTTTCACCCTCCAAATTCTCCTATGTCCACCATTCCCTCTTAAACTATTTACATCTTTCTCTTTAATTATTATTGTTGCATATATTTGTAACCCATCTCTCTCTATATATATACATACTTTATACACACATACAGCCTATTGAGTTCATTGAAGTTTGTCATCTGTTTAGTGCTGACATTTTGGGATTGGATAACCAGTCAGGGAGCTTATCCCTTAAGAAAACCTAATTTCCCTCTCTTAGCAGCTATTGAGTGTCTGTAGCTCTTTATATAAGGGTGAATCTCTTATCCACAATTGAAGGTCTTAAATCTCCTATTGTTGAGATTTCATGGGTGTGGCTTCTGTGTCATATCTAGAATATGCTATTTCACAGCACATGTCCTGGCCCTCTGGCTCTTACAATTTTTCCAGCCCTACTTCCTCAATATATGCTGAGCATTAGATATAGAGGTTTGCTTGTAGATGTATCAGTTGGAGTGAGTGCCTTTGGTGGTTTGATTGAAAAATGTCTTCAACAGGCTTAGGTATTTTAATACTTGCTTCCCAGTTCATGGTGCCATTAGGGAACCTATAGGGGAGGGCAGCTGTATTAGGGGAAATATGTATTTGTCATTTGGAGCTTTCTTTGAGAGTTTGTAGCCTCACCCCACTTCTAGGTTACTCTCTCTGCTTCAGGTTTGTGGTTGAAGGCGTGGTTGCTCTGCTTCCTGCTTCTGTTACCATGCATGCTCCTTGCTGCCATACCTATTCTGCTGCAATGGACTCTCATCCCTCTGGAACCATAAGCCAGAACAAACTTTTCTTCTGTAAGCTGCTTTCGGTTATGGTGCACAGCAACAGCATCTTAACTAATAGAGCACCTCATGGTCACTTATTTTCTGCATTTTGATCAGTTGCGGCTCTCTAACTAATCATCATCTGTTGATAAAGAAAAGCATATTTGATGAGGGTTGAGAGCTACCATTGATCTGTGGGTAATAGTAATACAGCTAGGAATTATACTGGATTAATAAAGTAGTGGAAGTAGTTTCTACTGTAGGTCTATGGCCACTCAAGGAGTAATTGGCTATGTTTGTAGTACTGGGCATGAATTCCCTTCTACTGAGAAGGCCTTAGGCTCAATTAGGCAGTTGTGGTTATCTCAAAGATACAAGTGCTATTATTGCATCATTGGCTATACCTTACTGGGCCAATCATCTTTGTGGTTTTAGGCTTTATAGTTAGGTATATCTATTGACTGCTTTTTTTTCCTTGGCAGGTGTGTGGCACCTTCTGATGCTGTAAGAGCTGCAAACTCTACTCCTTTGAGTCTTGTGTCCAAAGTGTGGGATGCCTTTAGCCACAGGGTCCTACTTTCAAGTTCTGGGTGGTGACCAAGACCCATGGCAATAACCTATATTGTTCTGGGAGTCTTTTGGACCCCCTGACCAACAACTTGAATGAAGTTTCTCATACCTAGCAGTGGGGTTTTTATTAGATAGTCTATAGCTTTGAGGGGCAGCATTGTCACCCCACATGACATAACTCCATTTAATACATACAATGTGCATATACTTACAGACAATATATGCATTTTAAGTAAGCTTGCAGAATCGTGTTGCCTTATCATTTTTTCAAATGCTCTTGGTGTTACTTCTCTCTCTTCCCTCTGTATTACCGGTTCTCCCCCTCAACAGTTAAAATCTCCCCTTTCCACACGCCCCATCAGCATCTGTGTCCGACTAGCCCCATCTCTAGAGCTTTTTCTCCCATTCTTTCACCACAGTCTCTTTCTGCTTTCCTTGCTTTCGTGTTTATTTCAGGTTATAGACTCCTATCTAAAGATCCAGACCTAGGCTCCACAAATAAACCAAATGGGGTTTGTCTTTCTGGGTCTGAGTTACCTCTCTAAGTATAATATTTTTCTCTTCTGTCCACTTACCTTCAAATTTCATATTTCATCTTTCTTGAGAGCTGAGTAAAATTCCATTGTGTGTATGTACCACTTTTTCATCATCTATCCATCAGTTGAAGGGCCTTTAGGTTGTTTCTGCCCCCTAGTTATGAATAGAATGTTAGTGAACATGGCTAAGCAAGCATCTGTGCAGTAGAATGTCTTTGGGGCATATGCAAAGGTATGGTTTGGTTGTATGGTAGATGTACCTTTAACTTTTTGAAGATTCTTCACACTTAATTTCCAGTGTAGTGACACTAGTTTTCAGTCCTACACTTTGAATCAGGTCTTTGGTTTTCTTGATTTTTTTTGAGTTCTTTGCATATTCTGGGTATCAATCCTCTGTCAGATGTATAGCTGGCAAAAAACAAAAACAGAAATTAAAGCCTCCCTCCCCCACAAAAAGCCACTCTTCCACTCTGTGAGTATCCTTTTCATTCAGTTGCCTCCTTTGTTGTACAGAAGCTTTTTAGTGTTATGAGGTCTCAGTTTGTCAATTAACCTTAACTCCTAAGCAGAGAGAGTCCGATTCAGGAACCCATTTCCTGAATCTATACCTTGTAAGGTACTGCTTATATCTTCTTCTAGCAAAATCCCAGCATTTCAGATTTCACATTGAAGTCTATGTTGCGTTTGGTGTTGATTTTTGTGCATGATGATATATATGGGTTTATTTTCATTTGTCTACATGTGGAAATTCAGTTTTTCCAGCATCATTTGTTGAGGATGTTGCCTTTTCTCCATTTTGTATTTTTGACATCTTTGTCAAATATTAGACAGCTATAATTATGTAAACTTGTGTTTGGGTCTTCTATTTTGTTCCATTGGTCTACATGCTTGTTTCTGTGCCATTTTTATTACTATAGGACCATAATATATCTGGAAACCTGGTGTGATAACTCTCATTGTTCCTTTATTCAGGGTCACTTTGGTTATCTGGGGTCTTTGTGCTTCTATACGGATTTTAGGATTTTGTATTATATTTCTGTGAAGAATGTTACGGGAATTTTTATTGAAATTACATTGAATTTGTAAATTGCTCTTGGTAGTACACTCATTTTCACAATTCTACATATTCATGAGCATGGGGGGGCAGTCAATATATCTTTCATGTCTTTCTCAAGCTATTCAGAGATCTAAAGTGTTCATTGTAGAAGTCTTTTATTTCATCGGTTAGGTTTATTCCTAGATATTTCTGAAGCTATTGTGAGTAAGAGTATTCCCACAGTATCTTTCTCAGTGTGCTATTGGTATATAGAAAGATTGTGAATAAGAGTGCTCCCACAATATCTTTCTCAGTGTGTTATTGGAATACAGAAAGACTAGTGCTTTTTGTAAGTGGATTTTTTAATTTTTATTTTTATTTTATAATTTAATTTAATTTTACATATCAGCCATGAATTCCCTTGTTCCCCCCTCCCTCCCCTCCCACCTTCCCCCTAGCCCACCCCCTATTCCCATCTCCTCCAGGGCAAAAACTCCCCTGAGGATTGAGTTCAACTTGGTAGATTCAGTCCAGGCAGGTCCAGTCCCCTCCTCCCAGGCTGAGCCAAGTGTCCCTGTATAAGCCCCAGGTTCCAAACAGCCAGCACATGCACTGAGGACAGGTCCAGGTCCCACTGCCTGGATATCTCCCAAACAGAGCAAGCTAATCAACTGTTTCACTTATCTGTAAGTGGATTTTGTATCCTGTTACTTTGTTCAAACGGTTAATAATTTCTAAACATTTCACTGTGAAATTTTTGGGATCTCTTCTGTATAACATTGTATCATCTGGAAAGGAGGATAATATGACTTCCTCTTGTCCTATTTGTATCATTTAATTTCCTTCCCCTGTTCTGTTGCTCTAGCTAGGCCTTCAATAACTGTACTGAAAGAATCGGGATCATAGAAAACTGTATCGTTCCTGGTTTTTATGGGATTGCTTTAAGTTTTCTTCCATTTAGGGTGATATTGGCTGTGGGTTTGTCGTGTGTAGCCTTCATTATGTTGAGGCAAGTCCTGTCCAGCGCTGCTCTCTCTGGGTCATTTATCATAAAAGCCTGTTGGGTTTTGCCAAAGGCCGATTCTGTTCCATTGAGATGATTATGTGATTTTTGTCTGCAGGTCTACTTACATGATTTATTACATTTTTCACTTAAGTGTTTTGCACCATCCCTGTGCCTCCAAGATTATGTCTTTCTTCAATTTCCAAGCATTTATTAAAGATGTTTGAATTTATATACACCAGTGATATTGATCTGTAGTTTTCTTTTTCCCTCGTGTCTTTACCTGACTTTGGTATCAGAGAATGATGACTTCAGAGAACAGATTTGGAAGCATTCCTTCTTTTTCTATTTTTTAAAAAATTATTTAAGGTATGTTGGTTGTATACTTCTTTGAAAGTCTGTAGACTTCTGTGAATCCATCTGGATCTCAGTTTTTTTAGTCAGAAGGCTTTTTTATTACTTTTTTCATCTCCTTAGTTTTTTGGGATCTGTTTAAATTGATGATCTCTTTTTAATTTAACTTTGGTAGTTTGGATTAATCTAGAAAGTCAGCCATTTCTTTTGCATTTTCTAATTTAATAGACTGTACATTTTAAAGTGTTCCCAAATAATTTTCTGAGTTTCTTTGTCTCCATTAATTTTTGATTCTGTTAATTTGGCTGTCCTCCCTTCCTCCCTTCCTCCCTTCCTTCCTCCTTCTCTCCCTCCCTCCCTTCCTCTCTCCCTTTTTCCCTTCCTTTTTTTTCTTTCTTTTGCTTAACTGGGCCATGGGTTTGCCAATCTTGTTGATTTTTTTGAAGAACCAGCTCTTAGATTCATTGAGTCTTTGTATAATTTAATTTGTTTCTTACCATTAATTTATGCTCTGATTTCTATTACTTCTTACTGTTTTCTGGATTTTGTTTTGTTTTACTTTGGTTTTTCTAAATTTTTATGTTGATTCATTAAGCCACATATTGGCACTCTTTTAAATTTTAAATGTGGGTGCTGAGCGCTTTTAGTTTCTCTCTTAGGACTGCTTTAATGTATCCAAGAAGTCTTGTTGTATTGTATTTTCATTAAGTTTGGAATTTTTTTTTAACTTCTTTTATGATTCCTTCTTTGGCCCATTCATTCAGTAATGTATTATTTAATCATGAGTTGGTGTGATTGCTAGAGACTCTTTTTTTGTTAATTAATTTTAAACTTTATTACATGTGGTCTGATTGCATGCATAGAATTATTTCAAATTTGCAGAATTTATTAAAATTTATTTTATATTTCAATATGTGATCTATATTAGAAAAAAAACAATAGAGTATTCTTTGGCATTTTGGGTGGAATAGTCTGCAGATATCTGTAATGCATTTGACCTATGATGCCACATCATTTTTTTTTTGTCCAGATGATAGGTCTATTGGAGAAAGTGAGGTACTGAATCACTTACTATTACTGAGTTGCAGTACTTCTGAGTCCTGGAGTCCAGCAGTATGCTTTATATGAAATTGGTTGTACCAAAGTTTGATGCATAAATGTCTAGGGTAGTAATATCTATTTAGTTAACTGTTTCCTTGATTAGAGCCAAGTATCCTTCTTTTCCTCTTCTGATAAATTTTACTTTGAAGTCTATTTTCTCAGATATTAGGATAGTAATGCCTTCTTGTTTTTTGGTTCCTTTGCCGGCAATGCTTTTGTTTTCAACTTTTCACTCAAAGGAGGGCCTTATCCTTGAAGGTAACATGGGTGTTACATAGACAAAAATAGGAATTTTGTTTCTTAATCCATTCAATTAGCCTATGTCTTTTGATTGGGGAGTTGAGGCCATTCAAATTTAAAGTTATTATCAAAAGATGTGGACTCCTGTTTTCAAAATGTATTTTAAGTGTGCATTGAGAATTTTGTATAATGTATTTTGATTATATTCTCCCTTCCTACCCAAAGTATTTTTACATCAAGCTCCCCCACCTTCCCACCCAAATTTGTGTCCCTTTTTTTCCTTCTTAAGGCCAAATTGTGCTGCCAAAATACTCTTGAATGTGTGGCCTTTCAGTGGAGCATGGTCAACTTATCTGGGTCCACAGTCTTATAGAAAATGGACCCTTCTTTTTCTAGAAGGTAAAAATTGCTAATAGCTTCTTGGCTAGAGATAGGATTTGTACCCAACTCCCACTCCATTCTGGAATTTGATATGACTTGAGCTTGCATAGACTTTGTGCATGTTGTTACAACTGCTTGAGTGTATATGCACAGCTGCTGCACTAAAAATCACCATTCCCTTCTGGTTATCCATCACCTCTGGCTCATAGACTCTTTCTGGCCTCTCTTCCAGAGTGATCATTGAGCATTTAGAGGGGAAGAGGTTGTGGTATACATATTTCCTTTAGGGATTAGTGTTCTGTAGTCTTTTGTTCTCTGTGCCTGGGCCAGGTGTTAGTCTCTGTGTTGAGATTGTTTACTGCAAATAGAAGTTTCTAAGATGAGGACTGAGAGATGTATTAGCCTATGCATATAATGGTAAGTTAGTAGTACTAGGTTAGATATGTGTCCATTGAGCAGAGCAATAGTAATAGGTGCTTTCCTAGTCTATGGCCCATGTAGTCATTGGTTCTTGGTCCAATCATTGTGCCAGGTATAGGTTTTATCTTGTGGATTTTCATTTTAATTCTTTTAGTGTGTGTGTGTGGATTTATTTTGGGAGGACAGAATGCACAGTTATAAAGGACAAAAGGGGTAGTATAACAAGAAGGGTTTAATTGGGGGAAGGAAGGGTAGAGGCGGGAAACTAGGAGGAGTAAACAACACAAGAGCCTTTTCAAAAAAGTCATATGGAAAGCTGCTTCCTAAAACTTCTTGAATTCTTTGAATACTTTTTAAATTCTGCATCTTGGAGTTCAAACAGGTAATTCTTATTTGAGAATATTTCTATAGGACTAGTGGGTTATTATTCTTTTTTGGAAGACATAATCTCTCATAAGCAGAAGTCTGGTCCTCTCTCTCATAATATTTCTGCCACCTATTCTGTGATGTTCCTTGAACCTTAAGTGTAAGTATTGCATTGTAAATACATTAATTGGGGTCAGGCACCCTATGGTCATGGTCACTTGATCTCTGCATTTTGATCAGTTGTGGTTTTTTCTATTATGATTTCTACCGGTTGCAAAAAGAAGTGTCTTTGATGATGAGTGAGGGCTGCTCTTGTCTGTAGACACAAGGATAACTATTTAGGATGCAGTTAGAATTTATACTGGTTTAGAAAGGTGGCAGTAGTAGGTTCTCCAGCATGGACAAGTAAGTCACTACATTTGCAGGGCCAGGCATGAGTTCCCTCCTACTGAGTGGACCTGGAATCCAATTAAGTGACTGTTGGTTACTTTCAGGTATAAGTGCCTCTGTTTCATCTTTCAGGATATCTTATCATAGTGAACATTGTTGTGATTCATTGACATTACAGCTGGATAGGACTCTTGATTGTTTTTCCCCAGTAGCAGCTTCCACGCAGCTTCCTACACTGTGAGAGCTAGTCCTCCGTGAGAATGGTTCTAGGTCAAGTCTAGACTGATGCCTCTAAATCCTGTGTCCCAAGTGTGCAATGTCTTAATAACAAGGTCTAACTTCCTTTTTAGGGAAGGCGCCTTCCAGAAAGTTCAGCACTAGCTTAGATTGCTTTGGGGTTGTCTTGGACTCCCCAGACCAGCAACTTGAAAGGATGTTTCCTGTACCTGGCATTAGAGATTTTAAAAAATAATCCATGGTTTGTAAGGAGAGCATCATTACCTAAATTAGTCCAACTTTAATTAAACTTTCTCTACACACAAATACCAACATATATATACATACATTTATGTATTTATGTTGTAATACATGTAATTTCAAGTATCCATAGAACAATATAATTCCCATGGCTTTTTCAAGCATTGGTATTGTTTACCCTTTCTCCTTCCCTCTCCCTGTGCTGCCTCCTGTCTTCCCTCCTAGGTAGGTCTCTCCAGCTTGCTTTCCCCAGTTCTTCCTTCACAGCCGCTATGCACTATGTGTTGGCACAACTCTGGCCAATTTCTTTCTGAGCAACCTTGGCCTCCCGTGACTGTACTGTTACTTCTATTACTTATACATCTTTGTATATTCTGATTAGTATGATAAATAACAAAATTTTAAAGAAAGAAAATTTTGTGGTTACTGTATTAAAAGAACTTTTTCTTTTTTAGTTTTAAGAATCAAGTATTTTTAAGAATCACCTGTATTTTATTGTTTAAAAACATCTCAACAGTATCTAAGCATCTAATGTTTATTATGTAAAGACAAAGCTTTGAAATGTAAAGGTAAAAGTGATTCCTACAATGATGTTTTAAAATATTTCTACATTTCTTGAAATCATGCCCCAGTCACAGTCAGAAAAGAAATTAATTGGACTATTCACATACAGTGAATCTTTTAGTGGATTTCGCAGTTTGCCATGATTGGACATGTTCTACTGAGCAAAAATCTGAGCCCAGAAATCTGGATGAAGTGTGGTAGTGAGAGTGAGGGGGGATTGAAAAATAAGTAACAGAAGGAAGTGTCAATTCTTGCTTCGAGAAGTGTGCTAATAAAGAACCAACAGCTCCTCATTGCCTTGGATCCTGGTCATGGGATAGTTCCGTGCAGAAGCTGGTGGGAAAGCCATTTTAACCCCCCTAATTGTAACTGTTTTTATATCTATCCCACTCAGAGGGTGCTACATGGAAGCCAGATGGCTGCAAATGTTATTCTGCTTTACAAGCGTGGAGATTTCTGTATTGCTGCCAAAGCCATTGTCAAAATGTCCTCTATCAAAACAAAACAAAAAATAAGACCCTCTGTTTTCCAAACTTCTGAAAATTCCACAATAGCTATAAAATACCAACCCCTCTGTTAGGTTTTGGCAGCTAAAAGGAAAAATTGCCCATTCCCTAAGCATCTTGTTGTCTGAACTAGCTGAGCAGTGGAGCAGCCAAAAGAGGAATTGCATCATTGAGAAGCTCATGAATTTTCAAACAAGCAGCCTTTGGAATTCAGAACTGCTCATAAGGGGCCAAGTGGAATGGGCTTGGCACAGACACCAGTCACTAGCGAACAAGGCTGGAGGGGATTTGGAAAGCAATAGCTATCTTCACCCTCAAGCAAAGGAAGGTAGTGCCTGTGTGTGTCTGTGGATGCAGCCAAGGTGTCTTCTGGTTATTAGATGCACTGGATCAAAGTTCTCTTTTGAATAAGAAAATACAACAATAAAGTAGGACTGAATAATAATGGTAGTAACAAACAGAAAGGAAGTATCAATAATAAATTTATCATACATTGAAACAGAGGACTGACTACATCTTACTTCAACTTACCTTAAACCTTAGGTATACATAGCTGAAAGGGAATTGCTAACAAATGGATGACGAAAATGTATAATCTGCAGGGTGACATATTTAAAAATTATATGATATAGTGGGTCCAAGTCTTCTAGGTACTCATTGAAACCTAAATTATGTTCTGATCATCTGTTAAAGAATTGATGTCTTCATTTCTTTTTAAATAATTAAGTTAAAATGAAGATTTTTTTTGAGATGGAGAATTAGAAAAGATTTTAGCTGAGAGTCTTAAAAACACAAATTAGCTTTTAAAATTTTCTTCCCTGACATTAAGAGCATCTGATCTTCTGGGGACTCATTACTGTTCTTAGCCTTGCTGAGTGGCAGGTCAGACTCGCACCCCCACCCACATTCTGCTTTGCTCCCCATCTCTTCAAGGTTCTTAGTTGTGCCATTGCTGTTGGGGTGCTGCAGCTTGTCAGATGGAGTCTTCAGAGCAGGCAGTGACATGGTATTTAGATATGTATGATATACATTATAAATCAGCCCTTGTAATTTCAATAATAGAGGTTAAAAGCAGTATCCAGTAAAAAGAAAAGCTAGACTGTGATGTGACTGGCATGCCTTGGTCAAATAGTAGAACACTCTACATCCAGTACTATTTCTTTGAAGGGTCGTCATTGGGTTATTGTTGGATACCTGTTGCTCCCAAAGCCATGGTAGTCCTTAGAGGCTTATAGTGGAGGCTATCTGGTGACTGTAGTTGCCACAGCTGGCTAACAAATATTTCTGAGGCAGTCTAGGTGGTGCATCTCTGAATTTACTTCTTAGGCAAAGAGTAAGAAATTCAGCCAGGTCTCACGGAACAAGCTGTAGGTGTGGATCTAGCTGCTAGGCCTCTCAGAGATGAAGATTAGAAAAGGAGCCAAAATGCAAGGCTAGGAGACCAACAAGACCCAGAGCCCCAACTGAGACACCTTGCTAAAAACACCTCCAGATCCAGTAAAGAGTCTGAGTGACTGACATAAATTGGAGGGAATTGTAGACGAACTGCTAAACAGTCTTATATAACAAAAAACTTGGAGCCAGAAATTGGGGTTAAACTCTGAGAGAGACCAGAGGATTAGGAAAAGCCACAGTTAACCTCACCTCACCAACTCTACAGCTTCCAAAATCAAGCTACTTCCTGTCTACCCACACCTATATAACTTTCTGTTCTGTTCTCTCATTTGTTCTCTCAGCCCAGCTACCTCACTTCCTCTTCCTGCCCAGCTCTGTCACTTTCTGTCTGTCTGTACAGACCTCCAGACTTCTATGGTTGGTGCTGGGATTAAAGGCATGTGTCTCCACCTGGCTCTGTTCCCCAGTGTGGCCTTGAACACACAGAGATCCAGACAGATCTCTGCCTCCCAAGTGATAGGATTAAAGGTGTGTGCTACCATTACCTGACTTCTATGTTAATATAGTGGCTGGCTTTTCCCTCTGATCTCCAGGCAAGTTTTATTGAGGGACACAGAATATTGGGGGACACAATGCATCACCACAGAGAATGTTGACAGTCAAAGATCTGGACAATATTCCATATCTTTACAAGTGAGAGTGAGCATTTATGGTCTCAGGGCAAAGTAGGGTCTCATTTCCTAAGTGAAGACAATTAAGGAAGACTCTCCATGTGTTCCATCCACTCTCTAACTCAAACACACTTGGGAATTTATAGTTTGCCTTATTAATATTGAGCATCTTCTAGAGAATGTTAAAATCCTCAAGAATCTGAATTCGGGAAATATATGGTATTTGATGTTTTTGTGATTGTGAAATGCAATTATTTTGTTAAAAATGTATTTTAAGCCTGGCATGGTGGCATTCACCTTTAATCCCAGCACTTGGGAGGCAGAGGCAGGCAAAACTCTGTGAGTTTGAGGCCAGCAGGGTCTACATAGCAAGTTCCAGGCCACCTGGGACTACATTTGTGACCCTGTCTCAAAAAAACAAAAATGTGTTTTATTGCTTCCTAGGATAACATCTGTGAGAGTCTGCCTGATATATTAGGGTCAGTCAAGACTGCTGGAGTTGGAATACAGGCGCAGGTGAGGGGGGTAGCAGACAAGGCAGAGTGGCAAGGGGGTGAATAGGTAAAGAGTTAGTAAATGTGCGCTCTATTCTTAGTTGAATGGCAGGCAGAATCCTGTAGTGTTGAGGAGGAACATCCCTTCATGATGTGTTTAAAGACCCTCTCCCCACATCCTGCTTGTTCTTGGAAAATATACTGAGGGGTTAAGAAGGGCAGGAGGAGGTGAGCAGATAAGGAACTGGTTTAGTAATTCGGGTAAGCAGAAGCTTGCCTTAGACTGAAGACAATTACTAAGGAAATCATCTGATGCCATTGCTACGGCTTTCACTGGACTCACATCTAAAACTGGATTTTAGTCTGGGAACTACACTTTGATGGAAATTGTCTATCTGTTGGTAACCTTTGTTCTTTGGGGTCTAAAAGGTGACATGTGACACCAGAGAGCATGCCTCTTTTCTTTGTGCTGCTCTGCAGCCTTTCAGCATCTGAGAAGATTCTTCTAGTGTAGAGGTTTACATGTGGTCACCGCAGGATTCTGGCCGGCCATTCCCGGGGCAGTGCGTGCCTTTAGAACTGGGCTCTGAAGCTGATGTACTCAGTAGGACACAGGCCTTTTTGGACCCTCTCTCTTTTCTGTCACTTCAAAAAAAAATTCTATAAAACAACACATTCAATAAGACCACATAAGTCCACATCAGTGAAAAAAGACAAAAGAAGTAATTGTTTGGGTGAAGGAAATGCCAGGTGTGAAGTCTGATGGAATCAAAGAGAAACTCGAAGTAGCTGAAGTTTCCTGGAATGGCGGACAGAATATAACCATACCAGTGTGAAAGGGAAGACTCCTATTTTAGAAATGTCAGAGTCCAGCCATGAGCACAGCACCCGGAGGACAGCAGGACGCACTCTTGGCATATGGACAATTGGGAAGAGAGATTTGACTCTCAGCCTTTTTCTTGTAGAACCAAAAATTCTCCAAAGTAGGCTTCAGAATTTAAAAATGATTGCTGGTTTGTAATACGCACACATTTATGAGGCATAATGTGCTATTTCAACTCGTATATACATTGGATAGTGGCTAACTCAGGATAATTAGTGTATCTCTCACCTTAAACGTCTATCATGTCTGAATGGAGGGTTCATTCAAGCCTCCTATCTTGAGAGGTGCCAATGAAAGCTTGGCCAGGCCTCAGCTATGCTGCCCGTGTCTTTACTACCTATTTAAAGAGGATGATACTTGGTTGTCAAAGACTTTAAGACGGACCTCTAAATTTTTTCATTATTTTATGGGCAAAAGATGTGTGTGTGTGTGTGTGTGTGTGTGTGTGTGTGTGTGTGTGTGTGTGTGTGTGTTTATCTCTCTGTGTGTTTTCTTTCTTCCCCCAGCACAACATTATCTGAATTCTAGTAAATTTATGTTTTTTTTTCAAACACAAATGTGTATTTCTAACTCAAACCCCAGTGTCTGCTGGCTAAGTGGAAACCCGCTGACCTCAATAGTTCAGGGGTGATTGCATTCATTTGTCTCAGATACACTTGTCTTATTGTCCATTACTACACTGGAGCTGAAGAACCCTGCCTGCCACACACAGGGCCCTCAAAGTACCAGAGAAACAGTTGACACTGATAGCATAATACCTGGTTGAAGATGAAGGAATGATGAGGAAGGAAAGTATCTCCTGACCTTCTTTGCTGCCTGGTCCATATTGTCTAGGTTGCCTTATATTGCAGAGGTCTCCTGAGGCCACTGTTACATGAGTGTGATTGACACCTTTATTGCTTCTTTCAAGTCAAAGCGGGGGACAGCCACCCTCAACCAGACCTGTTAGAAAGCTTCAGAGGACTTCTGAGGGCTGGGGATGGTGCTGATACCTCAGGTGGGAAAGGCTGGTTGCTAGGCAGTGATGGTGCTGGTAAGAGTCCAGGCATGGTAGGACCGAACCTTCCAACACTTCCCTTTTTCAGCTAGGGATATATTAAGTGCTGTTACCTGACAGAGGGTCTGGTAGTAAATAAATCCTGGTGCTGTTTATTTAGCTCTTTGGAGCGTTTACTATGTGGTGCTAATGGTGTTAAGCAGTATGGAGGACCGTGAAGCAAACTATAGGACTTGGCATTCCTCCTCAAAATGTTCCAATCATGGTAGAGAGGAGAAGTGCTCTTAATGAGGTAGGCTTGAGCAAAGAAGCATATTAATACCTGTCTGGTTGTGTGGTAAAGATGATACACACTGCAAGAAAACTGAAGTGTTCACAAAAGACCTCCAAAAGGGGGAGGGCATCCTATTTAAGACTGAACAGAAAGACACTGTTTTTTTGTTTGTTTGGTTTGTTTCATTTTAGTTGGGTTTTGGGACGGGGTCTCACTATGTAGCCCAGACTGCTCTCAGACTCACAGAGATCCACTTGCTCCTGCCCCCAAGTACTGGAACTAAAGGCATGTGCCAAGTCACCGCCACAATGCCTGGCCAGAAAGACTGTTCTAACTACAACATTGTTATCAAGCATAGATTGCAGCAAATAAGACATAAACTCTTGTACACCTTTAATCCCAACAGTAGGGAGGCAGAGACAATGGGGGAGGGTGGGGTGGGGTACACTTTTGTGAGTTGGAAGCTAGCCTGGTTTACATAGTGAGTTCCAGGCCAGCCTGAGCTACATAGTGAGACCTTGTATAAAACATTTAAAAATGTGTACTCTCAAGACGTTTTCATGGATACAACAATCTATCTATGATGGCATCTCACTATAAAAGTTGTTTGAAATTTGTAAGGCAAAGATACGTGATGGAAACCATTGTTATTACTAGATTAAAATGCTAAAATGAAAATGGCAGAACAAATTCCAGATTAGCCTTCTCTGGACTGCCCAGCTTCCAATCTCACAGCATTTCACACAAAAGCTGTGTTTCTACCTTGCCCTGGAAACATCTGCAGGTTCAGCTTCACCAGGTCAGCGTTCTTGCTATGGCAAACTCTCAGCCAGGGCTGAGTGACAGATGGCCTCTGCAGTTTTCCACAGCCCTCTCCTGTCCCCTTTCTTCTCTCTCCCAGCTTGTGTCCATAGTTCATGTTCACTCTCCGGCTTAGGCTGACATTTGAATTTGTGATTCCAGATGAGGTACAATCCTTTCCAAACGCAGTCAGGCCTTTTGCAGAACTCTTTCTGCCTGAACACATTTACATGGCAGCCCAGCTCTCCAGGTAACCCATGCTAGACTGGACACTCTTGGTTTCCTGCCGCCAAGCTCTTTCCTACGCTGAGCTGCAATCTGTTTCTTAGAGCTCAGAATCTCCCCTGCTTCTGTCTTTTACAGTTAAAGGTGCCTTTTCTTCTTCCTTTGTGTGCTACATCTTCAAAGGCACGTGTGTCACATCTTTAAAAGACAATGGTAAAAGCAGTATCAAGACAACTGAGCTCTCTGCTGACGCTGAGCATTCCTGGTGCTCTGTTACATCTTCCCTTCTTCAGTTCTGTAGATTTATTAAATTAAACTCTTCATTTGGAGTCAATTGCAAATTCATATTCAGTTGTAATAAATACTACAGAACAGCCTTGTGTTTTCCTTATTCAATTTCATCAACAGTAAAATCATTGAAAATTCTAGAGAATAATATCAAAACTAGGATCATGACATCGACACTCTCATGACACAGAACCTTTCTATCAATGCAGAAATCCCTTTTAAAATCACACAGGTCCTTAATCCTATTACCCTCCACCCCTGTCAATCTCTAGCATGTTTTCTACTTGTGAGTTCATGAATGTCCTTCTCCACTCAATGTGAGTGTCTGGGGAGTTGCTGTTGTATATGCCGAAAGACCCATCCTTTTTATGGCTGGATATTATGCCATGGCACCAATGGATAAGTATGTTTGAGCATTTCCCATTGAAGCACATGTGAGCTGTTTCTACACTTTTCCTATATGAATAAACTTGATACCAGTCTTGTATATAGCTTTAACAGTAAACACACTTCTTGAGGTTTTCCCCCAGGGATAATTTCTGTAAGTACAACTGGTCTGTAACATTAAGAATTACTGTTACTTTTTCTTTTTGAAAGAAAATTGCCAAATTCTTTGCAAGAGGGGCTGTAGCAGTTTACATTACCACTAGAAATGCCTATAACTCAGATTTCTATGTCCTCACTAGCATTTGATATGGTCAAGGTTCTTGTTCTTGTTTTTGGCAGGGTCTCATTTGAGCCCAGGCTAACTTGGAGCTCACTGTGTGGTCAAGACTAGCCTCAAACTCACAGCAATTCTCCTGTCTCATCCTCTCTAGATCTAGGATTATAGGTCCGAGCTACCATATCCAGCTTTTCGGTATCCTTTAGTTTTAAAATTTTAGTGATTTTGGTATGGGGAGGTAGTATCTTTTAACTTTTTGTTTGTATGTTTTTGAGATTAAAATATTCTCCTTCCCTTTCCTCCCTCCAAACCCTCCCATATATTCCTTCCTCCTATTACAATGGTTTTAATTTCTAACCTTTAATAGCTAGGGTGCTGAACTTGTATTTTTGTTTATTTGAATCTGCATATCTGGTCTATTGTCCAATGTGTTTTGCATGTTTGCTGACTGTGGTTATGTACTGAGGCTTATCACAGGTCCAAAATGCTACTTGGTCAGATGTGTGTTCTGCATGTATTTTCTCTCACTATGGAACTTGTTATCTTCCTATGAGGATCTTCTGCAAAAATAAGTTTTAAAATTTTGAAAATCTAATTCATTGATTTTCCTTTTAGCAGTTGTGTTTTGAATGTGAAAGCCAACTATCCACTTAGCTCTGGATCCCCAGGCTGTTTCTAAAACACTATAGCTTTGCATTTTGTATGTACATCCACAATCTATTTTGAGTTTGTTTTCATATTGAATATGAGACGTAAGTAAGGTTTTCCTTTTTGCCCGTGGATCTCTGCTTACTTCGGCACCACTTGTTGAAAAGGCTCTTTTATTCCCTTGAATTCCTTTGTTTTCTTTGCCAGGCATCAGTCAGCATGTTTCTGCAGGACTGTTTCTGATTTCTCCTCTGTTCTGCTAATGTGTGCTTAGCCCTCTACCAATACCACGTGATCCTGGTTTCTGGAGTGGTACTGTGACTCTTAAAATTGGACAGACTGATACCTCTCTCACTTTATTCTTTTATAAAGTTGTTTAAGCCAATTTGATCCTTTTGTCCTTTAACATAAAGTAAGAACAATATAGTCAAGAGCCAGAAAAACACTCAAGACTTTGACAGGTGTTGCCTTGTCAAGTCTTCCAATATGTGACCCAGATATGTCTACTCATTTATCTAGATTTTCTTTGTTCTCCTTTTGTATTATCAATGGTTACAGCATAAATATTCTGCATGTTTGTTAGGTTTACACACACACACGGTAGTTGGTCATTACATTTTAAATTTTGCTGCTCAAATATTTATTGTTAGTATTTAAAAATGCAATTAATTGTATGTTTATTTTCTATCCTACACAGTTGCTGAACTTATTTACTAATTACAGAACTTTTGAGTGGATGAATTTGATCCTTAATCAATCATCTCATCTGCAATGGATCTATACATCATTCATTTCTTTTCCCCATCTTATTGCAGAAGAGAAACAAAGATCCTTGTTATTCTCACACTTGTAGGACAAGAGTTCATCCTTAAGTGAAGCATCAGTGTTACAGGTGCTGACCCAGGTTCTGCTAGATCCTCTCTAAGCAGAAGATGCTCTACTATATCTGTGATCTTCTGAGCATTTTTGTGAGGAATGATTGATGACTTCTATCAAGTGCTTTTTTTTTTTTTTTACCTTAGATGACATGATCATGTGCTTTTTCGTTACTATGTCAACATGGTGGATTATATTGACTGGTTTTCAAAGGCTAAATTACCCTGGGATGCATGAAATAACTGACATTTGGTCATGGCATAAAATTAATTTTGAATTTAGTTGAATTCTATTGATAAAAAGCCATTAAAGATTTTTGCTCTGTATCTTTGAGATACATTGGTTTGTAGACCTTTACAATTTGCTGTTGTCTTTTTTTTCTCCTAATTTTGTTATCATTGTTATATCAGTCTCACAAAATGAGTTTTCTCTTCTGTATCCTAAAAGAGATTTGGAGAATTTGTGTTAAATTTCTGCAAACATTTGGCAGAAATCTCTTGTGAAATCATGTGAACCTAGAAATATTTTAAGGATTTTTAAAATAATTTTTAGTTATGTATATGTGTGTGTGTGGGGGGGTATATACAGGTAAATTCTGGTACCTGTGGAGGTCAAAAGAGGGCACCGGATTCTCTGGAGGTAGAGTTACAGGTGATGGTGAGGTGCATGGCAAGGGTGCCAGAAATCAAACTTGGCTCTTCTGAGAGAGTCGAACACATTTCTACCACTGAATCACCTCTCCAGCCCCGTGGATACTTCTTTGGGTAGACTTTTAAAATTATTAATTGTATTTCCTTAATATCCTAAGGATATTTCTATTATCTGTTTCACACTGAATAAATTATAAAAGGTGGTATATTTTATGAAATCCATACTAAGTCATAGGTGTCCATAGTATACTGTTATCATCACTTTCCTGTCTTCACATTCTATAGCGCTATCCTTTGCTTCATGCCTGAAAACAGGCTGAGCAAGCCACAAGGAGCAAGACAGTAAGCAGCACTCCTCCATGGCCTCTGTATCAGTTCCTGCCTCCATGTTCTGCCTGACTTCTCTGTATAATAATTACAAGCCGTAAGATGAAATATTCTTTCTTTCCCCAAGTTGCTTTTGGTCATGGTGTTTTATCATAGCAATAGAATCCTTAAGTAATAAACATGCTAAAATGTAAAGGGGCAATATTACATAGGGCTCCACCACTAAACAAAGAAATACAGGCAACTAAGGAATGCTGAGTATGGGAGAAAAAGACCCCAGGGATGGGTCTCTTTATTGATTATCCAACACCAAGTGATCAGCTTTGAAATCAAATACATATAAGAAACACTAAATGGATTGAACACATTCATTTATGTATTTACACATTTATATATATGTAACGATCACCAAGAAAGAGAGGTCATGGATTTGAGAGGGAGTGGGTGTGGTGGTAGTATTCATGAGAGGAGTTGGAGGGAAAAAGGGGGTGGGGAAGAAATGGTATAGTTATATTTTAATTAAAAACATCCTATGAAACATGTTTAATTCAATATGCATGGCATTTAGTGACTGGATTTCATAAATGTGTTATCTTTCCCCTATTCAAAACAAATGAAATGAGAAAAAAAATATTACTTAAAACTTTTGTCTTATTTCTCAGTTGTTCAGAAAGAAAACATTTAGGACTTTTCTAATTGGCCAGCTTCTTTAGCATCAACTGGTGTTAAAAAAGGTAAGAAGAGGCCCAAAGAACTCACTATCATGTTATGGTTTGGGACTTGAGATATTCTCTGGCTGGTTGGTGTTCTTTCAAACTTTCAAAGTCTTCTTAAGGCTCTTGAAATACATTTAATTTCCATGGTGTTTAGTTGTAGTTAATGAGGGGGACGAGGGAAATTTATGTCTACTTCATGTTCTTGGCAGAAATTTATGCTCTACTTTTGATAGCAAAAACATGTTGCATTACCTAATCTTCATCTGTGCCATAGAGAAGACTCAGAAATCCACAACAGATGGACCACATACATGGTTACATTTTCATCTAACCTGACAGTACCATTTCAGAACAATGACCATCTGAGGAAGCCAAGTTTTGGCCTTCCACTCATGTTTATTCATGTGAGTTATGGTCCAGGTCCTATGTTTGAGGTTTATAGTATTACAGAACTTCAAACCATATATATTCTTCTACCTTTCCCAAGTTATTTGGAATCTGTCTCATTCAATATGAGCATATACCAGGGAAAAACTTCATATGAATGCCCTCATACCCAATTTAGTCTTCTCAGGTGTACCATCTGTTTTATTGATAGAGTTCAGAAGTCTGTTTTTACTTTGAGTTAAAGCCTTCTGAGATCTGCAAAGAACAATATTATCAGATCTGCAATGTCACATTGTCTGGAGTGAAAAAGAAGAGATACTTGTCAAGATTCAGTTTACTAAGCCTGAAGAGTCCAGGCTCTTCTGGAAGGTGCCTTACATCATATGCAGATGAAATGCAGCACTGGCAAGTGGGAAGAGGACTTTTTTTTCCGAGACAGAGTTTCTCTGTGTAGCTTTGGAGTCTTTCCTGGAACTCACACTGTAGCCCAGGCTGGCCTCTAAAAAAAAGAGGACTTTTTTACTTTGAAACAACTGTGTAGCGTGTTCTGTAGATGCTGAATCATAGATGCTGTCTCCTGTCTACTGCTTTCCATTTCCTATTCTTGCCATCCTTTAATACCACCAGTTCTCTTGACAATCCTCTCCACATGACAGACATGCACAAGGACCACTTCCGTGCCTACCTCCAGGTGTGCAGTCAATGAAAGTCCTATCTTCTGGCAATGTGTTAATTGGGTGATACAAGGTAGGAGGTGTGAAAAAGACCTTCTGGGGAGCCCAGGAACGTTATGTTCACCAATACAGCATTCTAAATCTTAACATTCCCATGACACCCACATCTTATATCCTAATGGATGTAGTTGCCAACAGAAACAAGGAAAAATGAGTAATGTCAGATGCTCAGTGCAAACAGCTGCATTCTGAAAATTGGTGGGCATGATGCAGTGTGACTGGACTCCTGCAGGAGGTCAGATGGCAGAGAAATAGCCCATTTTAATCAGGTAGAGCCTGTCATTTGTATCTCCATAAAGGTGTCATGTACCATAGAGTAGGTGTGAATAATTACTTCAAGTGAAAGTACTTTAAAATACAAAAGTAAATTCAGCTCCTTAGCTTCCTATATTATGTTTTAAGTGCTCAAGAGTTCTGTGTGAACAGGCCCTACAATGATCAAAGATTAACTATTTAACTATCACAGGAATTTAGAGTACCTCTTCACTTCTTGCTCTTCCTTACCTTGCCGGCTTTTGCTTAGCTTAGATATAATAGTTCCTATCATATCACTTTCCTATTTGACCCTGAGGACAGCTCCCCTTTCCCCCTTACCCCTCTGCATCTGCTCTGCTGCCAATCTTTGCTCTGAAGAATTGTTCTTAACTTTTGCTGAAGAATAGACCTTTGCCATCTCCTTCTGGTTCTGTAATTCTTGGTTCATAGTGATCTCAATCTGCTCACGCCTAGGCTAGGATGTTTAGTCCCGATTTGTTCCTCATGCCTAGCGAGGTCCTTTTTCTCCTGACTCTTTAAGTCAGAACTCCCTAGAATTTTAGTCTGTAGTTATCTTGTTTGGGACACTACATCCTTGATTCTCTGTCGTCATCGTATTGACCTCAGAACCCTCCATCTGAAATTTGGAGCGATGCATTGTTAGTATTCTACAATTGAGCTTAACTTTTAGATTTATTTTTGTGAAAATGTGCTTAAAGCTAAGCAAGCAATACTTTATACAATTGCAAGAGTAAAACTCTTCAGGCGCATTACTGGGCATGTTAACCAGTCCTTAATAATAAGGACTCCCCAGTTTGTGTATGTGTTTCTTCAACTATTAGGGGACTGTAGAGAAAAAGTAAAAGAGACTTTTAATCACTGATTAAAGTCAGCCTAAAACAAATTGTATCACTAAGTAGGGTGTTTTATACGAAGTAGTGATATTGTGTTCCCCAATATATTGTGCACCCTAATAAACTTATCTGGGGTCAGAGAACAGAACAGCCACTGGATATAGAGGCCAGAAAATGGTGGCACACACACCTTTAATCCTAGCATTCCGAAGGCAGAGATCTGTCTGGATCTCTGTGAGTTCAAAGCCACAATGGAAACAGCCAGGCATGGTGACACACACCTTGAATCCCAGGAAGTGATGGCAGGAAGCAGAAAGGTATATAAGGCATGAGGACCAGGAACTAGAGGTCTGGTTAAGTTTTTAGGCTTTTGAGCAGCAGTTCAGCTGAGATCCATTTGGATGAGGACACAGAGGCTTCCAGTTTTGAGGAAACGAGATCAGCTGAGGCGTTGGTGAGGCGAGGTTAGCTGTGACCTGTTCTGTTTCTCTGATCTTTCAGTGTTCACCCCAATACCTGGCTCTAGGTTGTTTTTATTAATAAGACCTTTTAAGATTCATGTTACAAAGTAGACACTTAAACAAAACATGGAATTGTAGAAAAAGGAAAGATAGAAAACTAAAGATTAAAATCAGTCACTGAATTTAAAATGATCCTTCAGTAGTGGGAAGCATGGCAATAAGAGGTCTATAGAAAACACAAGGAGTTGTAACTTCCAAGAAAAAGCATAAATAAACTAAGAAAGGTTCAATAAAATGAAAAAAAAGTGCCTATAATATTTCCATACGGCTTTATGAAGTAGCTTGTGTAGTATTATATACATATAATTGGATGATTAGGTATTAGAAATATACTTGAAGGCATACTTAAAAGTTATTAGAATAATTTTAAATTAATATTTTATGAGCCCATCTAACAAAACCCAATTAAATATACATTCCATTAAATGCTAACTTTTTTTCTTGAATCCCAATTGAAACAATCCTGTCTGAGTATCACTAAAGATTGTAGTAATGGATAGATTGAATTCTGTATTCACTGTTTTTACCTATTATTTAGGAAACAGTCCATTTGAGAATGTTTGAAGCTGTTAGACTTAGTTGTATCATTCAAATAGTGTTCATTGGGTTTGAAAACCCAAAGCAGAAGCATTAGTAAGCATTTGTGTTCAACTTGTAGTGTGCTAAAAATGAATGTATTGTCTACATCAACAAATGTGATCACATTCAATAGTTTTGGAATCCTCAGTTTTTATTATTTGGGCAGACATCATATACCATCACGAATTTTTCCATTTTTTTCAACTTAACTTTGAAAATGTAGAATTTTGTAACTCTCATGCTTATGTTCGTGTTAAGCTCCACCTTCATTAAGCTTGTTTACAAATTTTTATTCCTTGCGATTAAATACACAAATACTGTAAATTTTCACATACTTCTGGACATACATTTTTCTTTTTAACTGTTATTATTATTATTATTATTATGTATGTGTGTGTGTGTGTGTGTGTGTGTGTGTGTGTGTGTGTGTTCTGTGTGATGTATATGTGTGAGTGTGAGTGTACACATGCCATGGTGTACATATGGGGATCAGAGGATAACTTTTAGGAGTTGGTTCTCTCCTCCCATCTTCTTGAGGCAGGGTCTCCCTTATCACTTTACCTGCTCTGCATGCTCCAATCCAGCTTCTGGGCGGTTTTCTTGTCTCTACCTCCTGTCTTACTGCAAGAGTGCTGGATTACAGATACAGCCACTGCATCAGGCTCTTCATGTGAGTTTCAGTAATTAAACTCTGGTCATGAGGTTTGTGCCACTAACACTCTTATCTGCTGAGCCATTTTTATTTATTTTGCTTACTTAAAGCTCTTATTTAATCCATGGGATATCACTCTTTTAATTTGATTTTTACTAAACTGAAATTTCTACACTATCAGATTCCGGGCATCAGATCTTATACTGATGTTCTTCATCATTTGGAGTTCTGTTTAACGCAGGGTGGGGATAAAGATTGTTTTTCATTATTTTACAAGTAGCGATTCAGACAGACAGCACCATCTTTTGAAGATGGTGTCTTTTCTCCAGCGTGTATTTTTGGCCTCTTTGTCAAAATTAGGTGCCTGTAGATGTATAGGCCTCTATGTGGGTCCTCAATTCTATTCCATTGGTCATGTGTCTGTTTTTCTGTCAGTACCATGCTGGTTTTACTACTGTATCTCTGTAGTGTAACTTGAAATTCAAGAAGGAGGTACCTCTAGCTATTCTTTTGATATTCAGGATTGTTTTAGCTATCTTGGATCAATCTTTGTTTCCATGTGAAATTTAAGGTTATTTTTTTTTTAATTCCTGTGAACAATTGCATTGGAATTTTGAAGTGGATTGCATTGAATTTGCAAATTGCTTTTGGTATGATGGCCATTTTCACAATATTAATTCCATCAATCCATGAGCATGGGAGTTTTCTCTGTCTCCTGCTATCTTCTTCAATTTCCTTTTTCAGGTCTTAAAGTTTTCATTCCGTAGATTAATGTATCCATCAGCTCTTATCAGAGAATCTTCTTTTTCCAGTAGGTGGTGATTAACACAGACCTACAATTGATCACAGGGCGAAGGGTAAGATGCTGGATAATGCTCATCCCTAACTGGGACATCTATACAATACTCCTCCACCCAAAGCTTAGGGATCATGGCAGAAGAGAGGACAGGAAGATTGTAACAGCTATAAATGGTGGATGACTCCAAGGAAACATTATTTTCTGGACATAGAAAGGCAGCTGCGTATATGAATTCACAGTGTCTGAGACAGAATGTATAAGACCTGTGAAGGCTCAGGCCAGACCAAAGTCCAGCATGGAGAGGGAAGGTGGACATGAAATCCCACCCCTAGCTAAGGAGTTACTGGTAGCTGATGGCTATGAGGAGAGGGAGAATCAGTTTTCTCTAAGAGTGCAGCCCCTGGCATGTAGACTAGCCTCCACTGGAAGGCTATAATACATCTAAGAGTGTATGGGAGGATAAACTATACTTGATGGTTTTTAAAGAAGAGAACACATAGTTGGGTGCGTAGGGAAGGGGAGATGCATCTAAGAAGATTCATCTGGGGAGAGGAGGGTTCATATAACCAAAATGCATCATATAAAATTCTCAAAGAACTAATAAAAATGGGGAAAAAGACAACTCTGACTCTAACCACATTTATTGTTTAGTATTATCTTTTAGAGCTTTGTTATATTTTAAACAATTTCTAAATTTGCTATTCATTTAAATAATCTTTACAAATAAAATGAAACAACAGATATTTTCCTGATTCTGAATCTTGTAAGTATCTATTTTTTAGGGCACTCTAGAGGGACAGAGGACCAGAACCTATAGAATATACATATTTTGTGTGTGTGTGTGTGTGTGTGTGTGTGTGTGTGTGTGTGTGTGTGTGTGTGAATTATATGGGTATGCATGCATGTATGTGTACATGAAGGAGAGATTTGCTTGCCTGAACACAGACTGGATGGTCCTACAATGGTTGTTTGCAGGTGGTACCTTCTCAATCCAACAAGCTGCCAACTTCAGAATCAATGATGCAACCCTAGTCTAAGGCTGAGAGCCTGGAGGCTCCCTGGAGAGCCACTGATGTTAGTCTGTGTTTAGTAGCATTTGATGTCTACACATGGCGGCAATGGCAAGACGCACACCTGGCCAAGAAAAACAAAGCTTAAGAGTGATCTAGTTCCTCTCTCCCTAGTGCTTTTGTTCCACCCTCCACCCATAACCTACTGGATGATGTTATATACATGCAGATGAATCTTTCTCTCTCTGTTCCCGTACACGCATGTCAAATATCTCCGGCAACACTCTCATAGACCCATTCAGAAGCATGCTTAGATAGCTTTCTAGACATCACTAAATATAGTCAAATTCACATAAGATTAACCTGGACAGTATCACATGCTATAATCTCAGCACCTCTAATCAGTAAATGTTTCTTTTTAGTGTGGCTACTGATTTATCACATGGGCAAAACATCACCATCTATGAGTTATCCTTACACTAGCCAGATGCTTAGCATCTGTAATGAGTGGGCTGTCCCCCACCTCTTTATCAGTCAGTGTAAGTAGATATAGTTCTTTTTTTCTATCTACAAACTTTATCTTTGGGATTAAAGATATGTAGGCTTAGGACTATGCTATTTTGCATTCCAAATCATGGAACCAAGCTGTAGTCACTAAGACTAAATGTAGGTTAGGTAGTCAATGTGGTATTTAAGAAAAGAAAAAGCAACATGAATCATTGTTGCAGTGTATGAGCTCAATTATTTTTATTCATTAAACATTTACAATAAGCAATGGATTCTTCTGAAAGGTCAGCATTCCATATAAATGGGACACGAACAATAACTCTGTTCTCTCCCTGAAGACTGCATTTGAGGTATGTGAGTTTATCCCTCTCTTTAAAACTAGGTCAGCAATTCCGTACCAGGAATTGTGGTACTCAAGAGAGCAGCAAACCTTTTTCAACTAAGGTTGAATTTAAATTAAATGTAGACTTCACAGTGTCTTTTTTTAAAAAAAAGAAAGTATAGGGGTCAGAAAATAATCTAAAGTATAATTTTTATATAGAAAGCCATAGAAGATTTGCATTCATGAGAATTTTGCAAAAGAAAAAAATTTTGCTGGGAAACACATATTTAAACATTAGTGTTTCAAGAATTGTATGGATGTTTTCATAGGTTTATCAATGTAAGAGTGTGGCATCAACTTGTGTCTGAAAGCAAGGATTATGTATTAGATGACTATGAGTTCCCAGTTTCCTTCTCATAGTGTGACTTTGGGTAAAGCACATGGCAGCTATTTTTTTCTCTGAAACAATAATGTTTCTCTTCTAGAATTATGAGGATTAGGTAAAGTAAGTACTGTTCCCCATTATACTTTTTAATGCAGTAATTGCCATACAGGGTAAGTTCTTGCTAATACAAAATATTATTATTGGGAATGAGTATATGACAGTAATTGATCTTAAAGAGTCTTTGAGAACAACAGTTAAATTAGCACATGGTATGACATCATACTTGCCACAACAGGGGCTTGGGATGGCAGCTCATGTCCATGTCCTCAGAAGCTTACTAATAGCTTAGCTAAGAACTTTGAACATGACCATTAAAGATTAGACCACATTTTAATGCTTTTTCTTAATGCCCCCTTTAGAAATCATAATTTGATTGTTATAATTAAACCAAGTCAGAATCATGCTTTGTTTGAATTATAATTTTCTAGCATATTGAGGAACTGTGACCTTTATATTCAAGTTTTCAATCTGTACTCGATAGTTTAATGTCAACTTGACACAGACTAGAGTCATTTGAGAGAGGGGAGCCTCAACTGAGGAAATGCCTTCAGAAGATGGGGCTGTAGACAGCAGGGCACTTTCTTAACTATTGATTCATGTGGGAGGTCCCAGTCTATTGTGGGTGGGGCCATCCCTGGGCTGGTGGTCCTGGGTGGTGCAAGAAAGTAGTCTGAGTGAGTCACCAGGAGCAAGTCGGTAAGCAGCACCCTTCCATGGCCTCTGAATCAGCTCCTGTCTTCAGGTTCCTGCCCTATTTGAGTTCCTGCCCTGACTTCTCTCAGTGATGATGGACTGTCACCTGGAAGTATAAGTTTAAATAAATCTTTTCCTCCCCAAGTTGCTTTGGTCAAGGTGTTTCATCACAGCAATAGTAACCCCAACTAGGACATCCTCCATCCTCCAAGTTCCTGTATTACCAGTCTCTTCCTGTTACATAAAAATTGTATAAATGATAGTTCTCTCTCTGTCTTTCTCTGTCTTCATTTCTCTGTCTCCTCTATCTGTCTGTCTCTCTCCATCTCTGCAACCCCCTCAGCTCTGTCACTGTCTCAGTATTCATGTGTCAGAGAATGGACTAGAGCCCCCATTTGTTGGATTTAAGCCAGGACTCAGATCTGTGTAAGTAAGGTGTTCCTCTCTAAAATTTGGTTTATGAGCTATAGTTACTGAAATAATCTTGGCAATGTGTACAGCATGTGCTGGAGAAGGGGTAAATGTTACTTCTATCCTTGTTGTTGTGTTTGGGCATGTCTACAGTTATCCCTTATCTGCTCACAGAGGGAATGAGAACCCTTCTTTTCCTCTGTGTATATGGTTTTGACTCCACTCTATGTTTTCCAAAGCCTTGGTTATTTTTGACTTTATTAATCTTTTGCCATTGACTTCATTCTTGTGATCTTTATTTTCAGATCCTTTTGGTTTCAGAAACCTCCACAGCCTGATTGTCAGTTGATAGGCTAAGGGCAGGTGATTGCATCATGAGGGCTAATCCATGATCTGCTTATGGAGTAATAATTCGATGATGACATAACTCAGAAGTGATGGGAAATAGGAGATAGGATCTGATTGAAGGAAGTATGTCACTGGTGGTATATTTGGGGGAATATAGCTTGTTTCTTCTGTCCTAGTTTGTTTCCTAGCTGCCCACGATGCACATAGCTTTCCTCTGTCAGGGCCTTTTCTGCAATGCTATTCTGCTTTACCACCTGCCCCAGGAAGCCAGAAGACCTTGGATTGAAATTGCTGAAATCTTGACCCAAAGCAAATCTTTCCTCTTTTAAAGTTGTTTTCTAGAGATTGGTCACAGTCATGAAATGCTTTTGAACGTAAGAGTCTAATTCTAATCAGCTACAACTGAGTCTTTAAAAATAGAACTGAATAAGAGGCACAACTGTCGTAACATATTAATAGGTCTCACACACATTCAAGGGTATAGAAGGGTTATACGGGATATAAACCAGGGGGTGGAGATTTGATGGTTGTATTGGAATTCTGCCAGCCACAGTTTTCTCTTGGGAGTTGAAATCAGTCACTGATCCACACAGGAAGCTTCCTTCTGCTGATTGACTTTCATGAATGACCTTCTTGGGTATTTGGACCTCTGTGTCATAGAACCATCCCTTCCTCAGGAATGAAGACCTCTCTGTTCTCTGAGCCCAAAGATGTGGGGACAGCAAGCAGAATTTTGCTGCTGGGAACAGTGAGGAGAGGAGATAGCTAATTCTGCATTCCTATTCATCTAACTAATGAATTTTGACTGGAGGTGGAAAACCAGCATCATATAGTGTGACCCTCAATTCACATTTTATACTACTACAGGACATTGCTCTAGCCAGTTCACAGTATATGAGTTCATAAAAGGTTACTGAGTTGATTCCTAGGAGTCATGTGATAGGATTGGTGAATTTAGGGAGGAAAAGTCCACTGTTGCTCACCACTTAACTGTAGATTAAGTTTCTGGGTTAGAGGCCATGCTCTGATATGTCTTATAAAGCATTCTGTCATCTGTGGATAGCATATTTGCATGACGCTTTGTGGGCTAACACAGCAGGCTGATATCCAAAGAAAAATATCTTCTGAAGTGAAAAAAAACAATTACTGCATCTTCCATGAAGGTAATTGTTCAAAATAAATGAACTGCCAGGAGTTGGCCGGTTCCCCTGGACAGTGATATGCCAATGGAATTGGTGTTAAGCTTTCCTTTCTCAGATTGAGGAACTGGAAGTCGAAGTTGCTAAGATCAGGAAGAATTTTTATCTCTTCTATTTATCACATAATCACTCTGTTTATGAGGCTGGTGGAAAAGAATCAGAAGTGGCCAGAGAAGGCCTGGCTGACATCTGTAGAATGAGAAATCACATTCACCCATTTGCTAGTCTCTTCTGCTTGAGGTTCTTCTTGTTGGTCATCTATAAAGGACAAAAATCCCTTTATTTTCTGCATTTTCAGAGGTGCCACCCACATATATCCTCCTTTAAACTCCATTTCAACAAATCTAATCCTATTTTTCCCATGTCCCTCACTGTCTAACAAGCTGCTTGCCTTTTCTATTTTAGGGGGAAAATGAAGTGTGTTGATCAGATTCATTATGAGAAAGAGATGATCCTATAACAAATGGACTCAACACATGAGGCTGAAACTGCCAGAAGGATTTGCCTTCATCATCAAGTTTGGGGCCAATTCTGAATAGGGTTATGGTGGCATAGCAATCCACTGCTCAGCCAGTGTACCATGTCGAAGCACTTGTAAGCCATTTGGCAGTTTTTTCCTGTCTCTTCAGTCAGCTGATTAGAGAAACTCCCATGTCTTTTGGTTGATAAGGTGGAAGAAACAGTGTGAATAGGAGCCAGAGGGAGTTAGAACGCATGCTCCTGAGTCTTACTTGTGCTTTTAGGAGGCGCCAATCTTGTGATGGAAGGCTCCTATTCACTCCCAATTTTGTAGCCTCATGGGTAAACTAACAGTCCCTTTTTGCCATTCAACTTGATTTTCAAGAAAATTTGGTGGTTATTTTGGTAAACATCTCATCTCTACTTGGATCCTGTAAAATCCAGGGGCTAGTTTTCAAAAGCAGGGAGGAGGTATACATAGCGGATAAAATCATTTAAATATTTACTGTTAAAGTTCTGCAAAGTTCCTCCCTTTATTGGTTTTTATAGTGGGTCCATTGTAAAGGCAACAAATGCTTACAAACCCTTCAATCCCCATCAGCTCGGCTGGGTTATATAGTTTAATTGGCAGAACCATCTCTATGGACATCTGGGGTTTTTTTTGCACATGGTTTTCTTGTCAGAGCTTTGAAAGCGGGAGCCTCTTAGATCACTCAGTAATTACACCATTGTGGCGTGTAGGATGCAAGTCTCCTTGTCAGGCTATAAGTAAATGCAGTTGGTGGGAGGTTAATCTTAAGAGGGAAGGTAAATATGTCAAGGGAGGCCATTTCCACATTTCACTAGGAAAGGGGAGTGGGAGTTGTGCACTTACAGGGACAGGGGAAATGTCATCAGCCATGTGAGGGGTGATCACCATATAGGGAACCAGTGCTCTGCACTTAAACTTGGGTTTGTCTGTCACACTTTTCCTTTCCTTTGAAGTTGGAAGCTCAAATGAAGTTATAATGCAGCCATCTGTGGAATTTGAATGTGAGTTTGGATTCCTGGAATCTTAATCTCTAGCTAAAGAGGTTAAGGGTACTTTGTGAGCAGATAGAATGCTTTCTGTTTGTTTACCAGTTCTAGAGACAGGGGTTTAATTAACCCTTAGAGCCCATAGTGCTTTTCTCCATGTGTTCAGAGCTTGTCCAATAAAATAACCAACCCACCGACTTTCATTTGACTTAAAATTTATTTATTTATTTGTTTGTTTGATAATAGAAAATACTTCATCCCTCAAAGCCTTGCATTGTATGGTCCTTTGGGTACATGCAATATTTAAGTGACTGTTTCCTTTGCTACTTCTTGTCATAGAGTTCTAGATTTTCCTCTACCATTGGGGAGAGAGAGAGCCATTCTTGCCTTTATAACTACTTAATCATTTGTTCTCATTTTTAAACTGCTCTCCTGGAACAGTGCTTGGTCCCAAGAATTGTAGTCATTAGCATCAGTCAGGAAAAATAGAACTGTAGGAATATTTTGCAACAAGGGTTCTTAAAAGTAAATATAAGGGCCTGGAGAGATGGCTCAGTGGTTAAGGCACTGGCTGTTCTCTCAGAGGATCTGGTTCAGTTCCCAGCACCCACGTGGCAGATCATAGCTGTCTGTAACTCCAGTTCTAGGGGATCTGACACCCTCACACAGACTTACATATGCAGGAAAAACACCAATGCACATTAAAAAATAAGTTGATACAAATTTACAAATTTGCAAAAAGATGGAGAGAAAAGGGCATACAGGAGAGTTCTCAGGGTCCGTGGAAAGTCACTGATCACCAACACTGCTGAAGTGGGGGCCGAGCTGGGCAAACTGGTGTTGGTCAGAGAGTGCTGTAAAAGACTACGTGTCCACTTGTTAATGACTGTGAAGAGAGTGGTAGAGAAGTCTATAGGTAGCAGTTGCTGTATGTGTAATGGTCGACCAGATGGCACTGTTGGATTCCCCTGGTGTTAAAAGCACGGAGCAGCATGTGGTGAGGGAGGGGTGTCAGAAGAGGAAAGCTGCTTAGATGCCCAGCGACTGCAAAGGACACTTCTCCTTTTACTCACCCCAACTGCAAAGGTCCGGGGAGGGACAGACAAACACATTTGTGTTTTCTTGATTCACTTAGGTTTTGTTACAGCAGCTTGGCCCAGTTTTGTTAATACACCGCTTCTTTTTTCTTAATGCAAGGGAAGTTGTTGATTGAACATAACAGTGCTTGTTTGGAGGCTGATGGAAGGTGCCCTTTGGCCAGGAAAACAGCTCATGCTTTTAGAGGAGGATATTTGACAGAAGGCCCCTATGAAAGAGACATAAAATCCTCACCTTGTGGCCTTTGTGATTTCTTGGGTTAGACTGTCAAAGTGAACATGGTTTACCCTTTGTCATCAAGTAGAGGTGTTCACAGAAAAAACAAAGTAAGAAGCCTGTGGGGTCACCTACTTGATTTTGCTTTTAACCCCAGAGAGTAAAATGGCGTGTTCTATAACAAACATGCCCAAGACTGACCTGGCCACTTTCAGAATCATCCAATCCTTCAGTGGAGTGAATCCCAGGTGAGTGAACTTCATGCTGTACATAGCCCTTTAAACTACATTTCAACTTCGAGGAGAGAAAGAATATTATCAAATATAGTTAAATTTAAAAATTGTTTTAAATTAAAAAAAAATCCATGATTTTAGTCCCTTGAGGCTGAAGAATTGGATGTGATTACAAGATACCAGAACCAGGAAAGTGAAACCTTTGCTATCTTGGGACAATTGATGCTAGTCATTTGGAACTGAGAAATGAGCAGCGATTAAGAAGAGATCAGCATCACTGAGGTGAAGTCTTCTGGGAAGTGTTTTCTGAGAGCCAGCACACAGATGCTGTGTTCCAGAGGTGGCCTAGGTTGTACTTTGTGCTGACAACTGAACATTGTAGTGTAAGAGTCACCCAGGTGGTATTGGTTTTGGAGGTATGAAGGAGTTATGGAGAGGAGCTGAGGTTTGCAAACTGTGTGACAGGGACAGAATCCCTGAAGGGAGCCCAGGAGAGGCTATTGGTAACAGTGCAGCCCAGTAGTAGCAGGATATCCCAGCATTTTGGAGATGCCTGTATCATAGGAAGACCACCAAGAACAATGCAGACTATGGAGGCCAGGCTTGTGAAGTTTCAGAAATTAGTACCAGGACAGTAGGGTATTGCTATGACAGACCTGACCATGTGGTTTGGGGGAGGATTGTGGAAGGAATTTGGAACTTGCTAATAGAAAAGCCACTGAGTGTTGAAAGTTCAGTGGACTGTTCTATGGGAGCCTGGGATATAAGAATCTTGAGAACAAGCCAGTAAGCCGCATTCCTTCATCACTTCTGCATCAGCTCCTACCTCCAGGTTCCTACCCAGCTTGAGTTCCTGTGTTGGCTTCCCTTCATGGACTGATTCAGTATATGTAGGCCAAATAAAACATTTCCTGATCCCCCTAATCCAAAACCAAAACCAAACCAAAAAGCCCAAAATAAAAACAAGCAAATTACGTTTCATCTGTATTGGATGGACTCTCATTCGTTGGCTTAAGAGTTCTGAGCGTTTCCCCACCCTCTTATTCTATATCAAATATCCTCACATGTGCTTTTCATATTAAACATCCTTTCCTTCTTGAATTGCTCTCATATATCTGAGCACTTGCATAGATACTTAGTGGTGTTCTTTGTGTTCTTTGGTGTTCTACTGTGACATCCATTTCAAAATCCTTGTAGCCCAGCTCATTCTCCTTTTTAAAAATGAATTTATTTTTTTGTTTTTCTTTTCCTGTTTATCAACACTTGTTTTACTGATCTAGTCAACCATATCAACAGCCTTCATTCCCCCCCCCATAACCACTCAACAGATTCATTACATGTTCTCTTTTGTCCTTCATGTCATGTCACCTAGAAGGCCAATTGAAAGTCTTGTGGCCTTTTCACATGTTGCTCCATTTTAATTGACTAATACATCTACTTTAAATGTGCACTTCAGTTAAATTACCATTACATAGTAGAATACTGTGTATGCTTACTACTTTCTTTAATTTTTCTTTTTAGATAAATGAACAATCCAGATTTTGATACCCATTATAAAAAAGTTCATTAATGATTCTATAGCTTTCTATTAAGTGAAATTTAAAGTTAGCTTAAAAATTTAGAAAACATTAATATCAGAAAATATCTTGGTTTTGTTTTGTTAAATAAGTTTGGCCAAACTACTATGTGTAGAAAAAAACATCAAATGGTATTTTTGTGTAACTTGCTTGTATCTGGAAAATATAAGAAGAATTGTATCTTGATTTTGAAATAGTAATGCTGTAAGAATTTTATGGCAGAGTAATGTTTAGTAGCTAAAGAAAGAAATGTAATTGCAAGTTTCATAAAAATGTGACATACTGTAAGATAATAGAAATTTCATTTGCAATACATTAAAGACTAAAGATACTAGGAATATTTCATTGAGTTCTGCTCATTTATGGTTCCAGTCCTAACTCAAAGATACTTACTGTTAATGACACATAAAAGGTACTCTAGGTAATTGCTTAGCATTTATGAAGCTGACCTCAGTCATGCCCTGTTGTAACTCTTCCTCTGCTGTTTGCAGGGCTTATTAGCTTATCAGTTCCAGTAATGCCTTCTTCTGTCAGTCCAGGACACAGTTTGGCTTATGATATTTGGCATGACTTTATGTCTATTTTCTTATCATACTAGACAGTAGGGTGTTTAAAGATCAGAGTCACAGAGAGATTATTGCCCAGACTTTAGCACATCTACCTGTCAATAGTGTTTTTTTCTTTAATTCACAATTATCTTCTAGCAAAGAGATTATTATGTATAAAGGAGATATAAACCAATTGCTACAGCGTAGTGTGCCAAGTATTATTTTAGAGAGAGGAATACATGGCAGGTACAGGGTGTGGCACATAGTAGAGGTGCTTACAAGATACATTTTGACTAGATTGAATGATGGCTGTGGGTAGGAATGTATGACCTAACTTGACTATGGACCGAGAGAACCAGCATGGTTTGTCTACAAGGCAAAAAGATGGAAGTAAATTTCAAAAGAATGGAATAGCCACAAGCAGAAGGCAGGAAATGCACTCGAGATAGAAATAGCAGATAAGGTGGTTAGTAAAAAGCACAGAACACTGTGTTGAGGTAAATGCTCCATAATGGAAAAAGCAGATTCGTATTTGATTAGACACCCAGTTTCGGTATTTCAAACTGATGTCATACATTACAGTAGTTTTGTCTTGTGATTTTTCTTTACTGAAAGAAATAACCAGACCAAAAAAAAAAAAAAAAAAAAAAATCCAGCTGCCATCGTCTGTCCACCAACCACCAGATTCATTTAATGATCACCCTTGTTTATAGTGTTTACTCCCTTCCCTTCTTATCTCTTTACCCACACTCTTCCCTCCCCCTCCTGAATTCCTACACTATTCTTTCTTTCCTCATTCATTCAAAGATTATTTCCAGGGACCTGTCATCTTCATCATAGTGGCACTTCAGATGTGTCAATTTGAAAATATTTGTCTTCATTTTTTGAGAATAGGCCACCAAGAACCAGATCATGAAGGACACTTTGCACGGTAAACCAAGGATATCTTTTATCCCCCTGGAAACTGACAAAATCTCTAGAACAATCTTAAGCTAAAAAGTGACACGTCTCTGTTTCTGTTTTAGAAAAACCCTTTGAAAGGGCTGAGGATTTTGCCATGAAGAACATCCAGCTGAAGGGATGTATAGAAGTATCAGGAGGAAGATACTGTGAACTGGAGAAATATTTGAAAAGATTGTGGAGCCCTGTTAGCCCCAGGAAGATGAAACACTTTCAAGAAGGGAGTTCACAAAGAAACTTCCGTCACATTAACTCTCCTCAAGGGAGGACGGACTAACCGAGCGCCTTCCATCTTCCCTTTGAGGGATCAGCAATGAAGCTGGAGAGGGCAGCGGACAGCATGGCAGTCACTGAAGCTGGGATGGAGATGGCAGGGAAAGAGAATCTTAGGCTCAGCTCTTCAAGTCTTGCTGCCACATTAGCCTTTGAGAGCATGGTAAATTTAGGGTGCAGGAGAAAAGAGCTTCAGTGTGTAAAGTCAGTCTTGTTTTTATCTTTATGAAGTCACTGTCATGGTCCATCCTTTTTATTTGAGCCACAGTGGCTCTGAGAATTTGTCCCAGATTCCTCTGAAATGGTTGAAAAGGAGGATACCCTGATTTACAGTTTTACCGAATTTACTCTGCATCTCACATTATATGCATTTGCATAATTCAGAAAGATTTACATATTCAGTCAAATTACAGTATAAAACTGTTCCAGAGAGCACAAAGCCAGCAATGGATACATGACTCAAACTTGTATATCCACATACCCTTTATTAAATTGCTAAGGAGAAGTATTAACACATAGGATAAATGAGCTTCCAAATTAATCTATCCCCAAATTCAAATGCAAATATTCTCTCCTCTGTGTTTTATTCTGGCAACTTTCAACTGGGCTGGGTTTTTTTTAAGTCAGTGAGACTTCCTTTAGCAGCTCTAAGCTGTAATTTCTTCCACAAACCCCTTATTTTTTTAAGGGGTCTGAGAACTGGTAGGGTACCCTGGGTCATGACTCATATGACTGAGAAAGCACATGGATCTGTAGACCTCTGAGTCCGAATGAAGCAAAATATCAGGACATGGTTTGGAATTTAGCGGGAGCTAGACCCTCTGTGCATACTGCCAACACGATCTGACAAAGCTCAGAGGCAGGTGAGAGGGCAGAGAGAGAAAATAAATGTATCATTTCCTTTGATAGGGGTCAGTTGCCCACCAGTTGTTTTCACCTCTGCAATTTTGTGGTCTTCATAGTCACAAAAGCTGAGGTCCAGTGAAAATCAAGAACCCGTGAAACGTGAAATTGTATCTGCTCTGAAAGAAATGGAGATATTCTAGACACATGTGCCTCTCCCTCAGACTAGTGAAGTGGACCCCCAAGGAACTGGAAAAAGGAAAAGGATGATGCCCTGGGGCCAGCTGGAGAGGGAACTTGCCTGCAGGAAGAGATTTCATTCGGCTCTGACAACTTGCACTAAAGACTGAGCAGAGATAACGGTGATCAGTGAAAGGACAGAGGAACCTTGACCAGGAGTACTCAGTTATGTATACCTGTACCCTCTGTTTAAACATAAACCTTATGCCCAGATCCTGAAGATGGACTTGAGAGGGGTGTCACTGGACCCCCTCATGCGCTTCTATTCCCAACATGACCGTGTTGAATAAATTCCCTTCCTCTGCTCTTCCTATTGCTTATTTCTGTAATTGGGTTTGGTAAGGACGGGTGGCCAAGCTCAGTTTGTTAGGCCTACCAGGGCCCAGGCTCTGACCCTAGTAGTTCTGGTTGCAAAATGCTTCTTAAGAACAAACTTTCCCTTATTCCACTTTTAGTTCCCTTGCTGCTGGCTAATGCTTACAGTCCCAATGGCACTCTCTCTGCCACTTATCTTCCTGTTTTTTTTTTTTTTTCCTTTCAGGAATTGACTATTTTCCCCCCATTGCTAAGAAGGAGAGAATAATGGTTGAAATGAGCAAGGCTCTATTAGATTTTTTTTCTACCAATATCTAGGACTTGGGATGTCTCAAGAGTTCAGCTGAGGAGGCACTCCAACCTGCAGTTCTTATTCTAAGCCAAGATTCCTCCTAGCTGTTGTAAATGAGCACCTACCCCATCTGATGGGAGCAAAAGTCCTTCTCATTCTGTGCGGGACAAAGTAGCAGATGTGATAATGCCTTTCTGGCTCATATTCCTGACAGACTGCAATGCTTGGATTTATGGTCAGATAGCTCCTGATTCTATTGGATAACTCCAGAAACGCCTGCAAAGGTGCTAAGATGAGGCATGTCTCAGTTCCTGGAGCTGAGTGTAAGCACAGCAGTTCACATCTTGTTTGAAGCTTCAAGTAGCCACTTGTCCACTGGTTGTGAAGTTTAAAGCCACATATACCAAGTGTGTCTGCAGTAGCCACACTTCCGTAGACTCTAATAACATGTATCAGTTTCTGGGGACATCAATATTCAAAGAGTCAAAAAGACACAACTATTAAAACCGTTAATATTAGCTACATTAAAGCTCAATTACATTTTGATCCAAAACTGTAAAGTCTTTGCTCTATTCAAAGACTTTTCTAGCCAGCGTGCTAGGGATTTACAATACGTAAGCACACTCTTGCCCCTTAGATTCATGAATCCTAAATTGAAAGTTATACTTGGGAGTCAGAAAAAAAGATTGAAATGCCAGTATTATTTTTTTTGATAAAGATGAATTGGAAGATTTGGCTTAGACTTGAAGCCCAAATGGGCTCCTTCTTATTTTTCCTCTTGAATTATATTGCATTCTTCAGCAGCAGAAGCAATAGCTGGCAAGCTATGAATCTCACTTCCCCACACTGCTATCGTGTGAAGCATTCAGCGAGGCTTGTAAGCCGGCAACAATAAATAAGTATAAAATACATAAATCATATAAGGGGACGCTCCCGAGAACAGGGACCTTTACTTCATTCCTTCTGTTTATTTCCAGTGAGAAGTTGACCAGGATCAGGGAGCTTTGGGGTATGGTGAGGCAGGTGTGGATCCCATAATGTCCTAGAGGATTAGGGTTTCCTGTTTGCTCATTTTGTTTTAGGATTTACAATAGGGATATGGGATGACAGGTTGCTTCTTCCTCCCCAAGTGGTGACAATATTAAGAACAAGGTCTGCTGTGGGATGTTCTGTATGGCAAATATGTTGCTAATTAGTCAATAAATAAAACACTGATTGGCCATTGGCTAGGCAGGAAGTGTAGGCGGGACAAGGAGGAGAATAAAGCTGGGAAGTAGAAGGCTGAGTCAGAGAGACACTGCCAGCCGCCACCATGACAAGCCGCATGTGAAGATGCCGGTAAGCCACGAGCCATGTGGCAAGGTATAGATTTATGGAAATGGATTAATTTAAGCTGTAAGAACAGTTAGCAAGAAGCCTGCCACGGCCATACAGTTTGTAAGCAATATAAGTCTCTGTGTTTACTTGGTTGGGTCTGAGTGGCTGTGGGACTGGCAGGTGAAAGAGATTTGTCCTGACTGTAGGCCAGGCAGGAAAACTCAAGCTACAAAGGTCAAAACAAAGGACAAGAAATCTGAGGACAGAAAGCTGCTTGGAGTCTAGGCGGCAGAGTTCTTTGAACATTCCAGAGACAGCGGCTGCTGTAGAGCTGTGGTCCTCCAGTGTTGGTGTGTCTCAGACACACCTGGACTGCTCACGGCACCACAGACTGTTGCCCTCCACCTTCTCACATTTCAAACTCAGTTGGGGTAATTGAATTTGCATTTTTTTTTACAAGTTCCATGGTAAGAATGCTCCTGGGGCTGTGGCGACTACATAGCAGTGCAGAGTGCCCAGGGGAAAAAAATCCAACATGCCATTGTGGCATGAAAGGAGTAGGGCAAAGGCGAGGGCATTTTGGCTCAAGAAACTTGGCATGGATTGTCATGGAACTGGTTTGTCATACACTTTGAACTCAAAGCAACCACAGACCACAGCTTGTGATGGTTGTGTGCTGGATGCTTTCTGTTTGACCTAACGGAGCTCCTCTTTTCCCTTTACCGTGCTCTGAGAGCTCTTTTGACTTATTGTTGGATTTGGAGCACCATGATGAAGCTAGGTGCTGCTTCCTGTCAGCGTATCATGGGTTGGTCCCTGACCCTTGAAAAGACGCCACTGGACGATTCTGATGTTCCAGATTCTGGGAGCGGTTGGATCTCTGCTCCCATGTTTGTCTTTTCTCCTCCTTGACATTCCCGCTCTCAGGCAGAAAGTCTTTCACCGTGATTTTGAATTATCACATTTGGGGATGCCGTGTGTCTTACCTCACAGATTTCTCTGATGGACAGTCCTTTCTCCATTTACGTCGTTTTCAGTCACTGTGGCTTGGGTAGAGATGTCTGCCCTTTTCCAGACCCACACACAGGCCACAAAGTGACTCGGCTTTATTGGGAATCCTCTGTGACTCCAGTCCAGCTCAAAGAAGGGATTTTGATCTAATTTGGTTCAGTGCTACCCAGCTCCCAGATTGCATGCACATGAATGAGGGGGCTGTTTTTTTCCCTACAACTGCTATGCTGGTGCCTCAAAGGCAAGGGTCTTCCTATGACCTTGCTCGTCACTAAAGGGATCATGCCAGGAACCATTTTAGATTTACAAATGTTGAATCATACAATAACATGTATTTGTGGAATTGCATCAAGACTCTCATCTCTTATATTTTTATCACAGCTCTGTTGTTTAACTTACTGTGTCTTGAATTAAAAAGATGTTAAACTAAATTGTATCATAAGATATTTGAGGCATGGAAACCAATAGATGAAGAGAACAAAGTTAGAGAATTATGTGGGGACAGATAGTGTTAAAAAAGGCCCGAGGACCTCTGTGCCTTATGGATTGTCATGCTCATTTCCACTGCTAAGCAATGCTTACTAGATATCAGAGAAATGGAGATAGGTATTCAGCGGTACAGAGTTTGTTAGCACCTTTAAATGCACTTTCCAATTCACTAAAAAAACAACACTTTTAAAATATATAAACTGCTGTCATGTAGAATAAAGGACAAATTCATTCATTTAAAGTAGCTTAAAACATCTTAGCTCATATTTACAAAACCTGACAAATAAAGAAGTTTAAAAAAAAACAAATGAAAACCAACAGTGGCTGAGAAAACAATGTGCTAGTCCTGGGAATTTAAGATATATTTTAACAATTCAGGACATATTTTAAGTTCTGAAGCAAACGGAAAAGCATCAACAGCTTCTTGTCCAGGCATGTGCCTTAATTACTCACTGTATTTGAAGCAGTTTATCTGCAGTGCCCTCCCCAGCTTCCACTCTGCCACTCATGCTGCCCCGGGAGTGATGTGGGGCTCCCCCAGGTGCTGGCAGTAGCTACAGAATGGCTTCATAGTCCCGACCTTCCCCCGTGCCAGCAGCTGGCGTCAGCAACTGTTCATGGTTACTGGCAAAGAGGCATTCACTCATGCATAGGGACAGCTGCTTGCAGTGGCAACTGTTTCTTGGGGGGCTGTGGACAAAGGCCAGGTTCTCCCTGCAGCTGCTGCAGACGTCTTCTAGATTTTCAGGAGTGCAGAGCTCTGACAGCTGCTTGCTGCTGAGTCTGCCGGCTAGGAGATCTCATTAGAGCCATGGATTCAATTACCACAGCCTTGTCATCTGCCTCCTGACAGTACGGAGCGGATGCTAGGAAATTCAGCCAGTGAGTTCATAAGAAAACATTTAGTTTATTACTCTGCCTTTGAACATAATGACTCTACTTAATGAGATTTCTGTACAATTCAAAGTAACATGGAGGAATCGGCCACTCAATGCAACTGCTTGGTCCAGGGGTCCCTGGCTTTGGCTGCTCATGGCAATACTGCAAGCTGAAGCAACCTGAACATCAAGTCTCACTCTTCCAGTTTCTGATTTTGATGACTCGGGGGAGGGGGGGGTGAGGCAGCCTGAGCAGTAGGATGCTCCAAAGCTTCCCAGTGGACGGCCCTGTCAGCCACAGATAGTAATCACTGCCCCAGTGAGATCAGTGGCCAGGGTTTAGCCTAGAACTAGGCAGCTCTAGAGGCACCATCTGTCAGTACTGGCCATGGGTTACAAACCTTCAGATTCTATCTGGTGCTGAGTTTCCTCATGGTGTGCTTGGCACCAGGCTCCATACCACAAACTTAACCTCCCTCTTTGCCCTGTACCTTAGCAGGTGAAGTCTTGCTCTTCTGATGCTGCCCAAGGCTGGCAAGAGGGTGCAGGAGGAAGACCCTCATTTGCTAGGACACAAAGATTCCAGAGAGTTAGTGCACAGGTACCTCCCTGGGGGCAAGGGCCACTGGGCTCTGTCTAGGTTTCACAATGCTAGGCCTAGTTCAGATTTACTTTCCTCTTCCTAGTCCAAGCGGAGGACATCTTTCTCTAAGCTTGCTTGTTTGGACTGGAGGGACAGGTGAGAATGTTTTCCTTTCCGCATTCATCAACACTGTTATTAAAAACCTCACACTGGGGTGGTCTCTTCCCTGACCCCTTTTGCTTGTTGTCTCTGTGAGCAGAAGTTCACAGGAGTGTCCGGTCTCCTTCCCTCCTGATGTTTTTGATTTTCTTAATTTGTTATTGTTCCTGCCCACTGTGACTTGCCTCTATTTAGGGAAAGACCTTGAGGAGATGAGAAACTCAGATAAACACTGGCTTAGATATTATGTTCATTTCAAAATGATGTTCTATTCTGGTAGGTTGTGATTCTTAGAAAAATGGAAGGGCTTAAGTAATTAAAAATGCCCTTCAGTGTAAGCAAAGCAGGAAGGATCAACTCGGAGGAGGCCTCATGCTCACCTCCTGTGATTTGGGGAAATTAAATAATAAACGAAAATGTCTGTGATGTTATGAAGAAATCAGAAAGTTTAATAAACAAATAAAGCTTGCAATTAGGAGTAGTAAAAAGTAATTAGAAGGCAATGTTCTTTTCACTTTCCCATGCTCCCTTTGGGCCCCAAAAATGAAGCTATAAATAAGCGAAAGAAAGATGGTTTTGTTTTAATGCCTCCCTGACTTCTCATGTGTCTTTGATCCATCATTGACAGTGATGCGTGTTCCCTCAGAGTCATCCTGAAGGTTTTATGGACACAGTATTCTGTGTTGTCAAAGTGACACAGTGAGTCTATGTTAGAACACTGTGAGGAAAATGTCTCTTCTACCACACTCAAGAAAAAAAAAGTTTTTTCAGTGCTGAGAAAGTTGGATCTCATTCCTGCACAATTTGCTTCCTGATATGGTGACTTGGCTCAAGACTTCATTGTACTTTTGTAGGTTGAGTTTCAGAACACCCCAAATAAAAATTGACTGTGTACTGGATAAGCTTCTCAAGAATGTTCCATAAATTCTGAATAAACTCCTAATTAGGTTAAGATAATGAACACATACCAAGTCACTTGCAAACTGTCACACAGAAGAGAGTAGGACACTGGACAGTAGGTGCTGAGCTGACTGGACCCAACTCATGAGAAGATTTCTGGCCAGGGTCTAGATCTTAAATTCCAGGTTAGATGTCACTCCTGGTGATAGAGTGGTGAGGACAGCGTTGTGCTGAAGATGTTGGGTTTGGGAGACAGATAGATGAGGATGCAAATCCCAAGTTTCATCAGCTTGAAGCATCTAAACCTCAGTTTTCCTCTGCAGAATGGGATTTGCATTTGTTCTGGTCGTGGTGTAATTGGTTCCTTTGTGTGGGTCAAATGAGGTGTTTGTAACAAAACATCTTAGGCTAGCCAAGGGTAGATGTCTCTGCCTCTGGAGTGCTGGGATTAAATGTGTGTGCCTCCACTGCCTGCCTGGCTTAGGGTAGATGTTAAAAAGGGTAACGATGTTGTCATTTCTACTTGTATGACTGCACATACTGATTTATCATTAAGCATTGAGAATCAATCAACTGTTTGTGGTGTTTGAATGAGCTAAAGGGTTTCCAGTATTCACTCATTCCATCGGCACTTGCTGAGTGGCTATTTGGAGCCAGTTAGTGTTCAGCCCTGAGAATACAGACATAAACATATTGGATACTGATGCCAGTTCTCATGGATCTTACACCTGTGGGCTAATTATCTTGCCTTTTTGTTACCAAAAAGATTCAAACTACCATTAGAGAATTATCTATTTAAAACATAGTCCGGCTTATCTTTTTCATTTTATTTAATGTCAAGCATTTCAAAGAGATTTCTTAATTTTAGCTACAGATAAAGTATGAATTTCAGGCTTAAAAAGATTAAATGTTGCTAACAGCTACCTCGAATTAACCCATTTAAATTCCTTTGGCTTAGATGAGGTACTAAAAATCAATTAGTATCACATAATGGGACCTACATAACTATTTTATTCATTCTCCATGTCTTTTACCTGAAACTATCGTGTTTAAAAACAGGCAGTCAATTGATTAAGCATGGTTCATGCACCTTAGTGAGAAAAACATACTGAATTTTCTCTAGCAATTCAGCCAGGAGCAGGACAGACAGGAAGTTCCCAGACACCTTGTCCGGTAGGGACAATCCTCAGATGGCTGTGGTGTGCCTCTTGTCTGTTTTTCTATTATCACAGGATCAAAAGGCAGAAGGAAATCAGGTGAACACATAAGTATGGGGCTGTGTTTTGAGGTCTGACATCTTCAAGTCTGCAATTTTTCCTTTACTTTATACTTACGTAATTCTCTACAGTGTAACTATTTCCAGATGCTACAGGGCTGGAGGGTGTAACGGTTAAAATTGTTTGCTGACTTGGCACTATCTGGAATTATCTAGGAGACAAATGTCTGGGCATTCTATAAGAGAATTTCTAGATGAGATTAACTGAGGTAGGAATAGCTACCTTAAATGTGAGCAGCAAAATTCCATGGGCTGGAATTTATGACTGAATGAAAAAGAGAAAATGAACTGAGCATCAGCAAACATTACTCCCTGCTTCCTGACTGTGGATGCAGTGTGGTTTCCTGACTGTGGATGCAGTGTGGTTTCCTGACTGTGGATGCAGAGTGATTTCCTGACTGACTATTGATGCAGGTGACTTCCTGACTGACCATAGATGCAGTGTGACTTCCTGAGTGACTGTATATGCAGTGTGACTTCATGAGTGACTGGGTGAAGTGTGATTTCCTGACTGTATTCAGTGTGACTTTCTGACTGCGTATGCAGTGTGACTTCCTGACTGTGGGTGTAGTGTGACATCCTGACTGTGGGTGCAGTATGACTTCTGACTGTGGATTGCAGTGTGACTTCCTGACTGTGCATGCAGTATGACTTCCTGACTGTGGATCGCAGTGTGACTTCTGATTGTGGGATGCAGTGTGACCTCCTGACTGTGGGTGCAGTGTGACTCCCTGACTGTGGATTTGTCATCTGCCACCAGACTTCCCCACCATGATCATCATAGACTATAGTCTTGAATGATGAACCAAATTGTTCAGTCTTTAAGTTTTTTTAGTCAAGTGTTTTATCACAGCAAAGAGAAAAGTCACTAATATAGGTGGATATGTCACATCTGAATTAAAGAATACTGGAGGATTTTGTCAGGAAATTTGGGAGAAAATATTCAAGCAAGCAAAACAATTTTTTTTATTATTATTAGATTAAAGAAACACAGTTTTGGAAACTGCTTCAAAATATGAACTTTCTAGAAGAATTTACATTACTTCTCAAGTGTCTTGTCTCCTATAGGTCCACTCTGTGCTGGCTGTCTTCACTGTGTACAAGGTGTTAGACTTCCTTTCTTAGCCCGTAACTGAGAGCATAACTATTTTCAGTGACTGCTAATGTGTTGCTCACTTGTCAAGTTAGAATCATAATCCGACTAGGTGTGGTAGTGCACACCTTTGACCTCAGGAGGTGGAGTACTGACATAGGAAGAACATGATTTCTAGAAGGATCATAGCTATGAAACATTCAGGGCTCATAGCGAGTCTGCCATTTTCCAGGCAGGAATTGCAAAGAGACATTAGTGTCCCTCCTGTTGGCTACCAGGCTGTTGAAACAATGGTCCCAAGAAACTGAAATTTCTCCATTTTCACAACTGATGGCTTGCAGGGGTGAGGGAAAGGAAGGATTCAGTTCTATTTAACAGTCAGGCCACTGAGAGTTTGAGCACGCTCCAGTGAGAATATGGAGAATACAAATTGGACTTGTTTTTGTTGTTGTTATTCTGTTGGGGGGAGGTCATCACAAGGGTGGTGGTGGGGGATGCAGGTGGACATGGAAGGACTGGAAGTGAGTGGGATTGGGCTGTATAATGTGAAATCTCCAAAGAATCAGTAAAAATATTATGTTGGAAAAAAACAATAAATTAAAGTAAAATAAAGCCTGTAGCCAGCCAGAGGAGAAATTTGTCCCCCAGGAACAGATCACACATTGTCACCTTGCCAGATTGTCTCTCAGAAAAGATTGTAGCAGACTCTGAAGGCTAAATAATGAGTGTGACCACATGTTCAACAGGACTGCTTAGCTGTGCATACCTCTTACCTGCTAGATAGACCGAAATAAACTTCATGTCGTTACCCCAAGGTTGGACTTGGTAGTCACTGGGTTTCCTTGTTTCCCTTCCTAACAGTGGCTACATTGAATTAATTTCCCTTTTCTGATCTTTAGTATTTCATGTGTGTTCAATTTACTTGTTGAGGACAAGTGACTGAACCTAGCTTGCTAGGGCTGCTAGAGCCCAGGCTCTGGCCATAACAACTCTAGTAACAAGATCCTGTTTCAAAAGACAAAAATTAAACAAAAAAATGTGCTACTATTAAAAGAAAATAATTGATGTGCTCTGTATACTTTAACGGAAGGTAATGAGAACATGTTAATTAAAAGTAACAATTCTGCTTGACAATGCATGTGTGTGATTCATGCTTGGGTTGACAGGAGAATGGTCTGAATAACCAGTTACATTGTGCTAGATAGCTTACGTTTACACCTGCATGTCAGCTTTACCTCCTTACCTCACCCTACCTCATGGGACTTTTACATGAATGTGCCTTCTGTTTTCCAGGTTAGCTGACTAATGGGAACCCTCAACAGGAAGTAAGGTTAAAGTATTGATTCCTGAGGCTTCTTTTTAGGTGATGTTGTCTATGGTAGTTTGAATGTAATTGGCCGCATAAATTCATAGGGAGTGGCACTATTAGGAGGTGTGGTTTTGTTGGAGTAGGTATGGCCTTATTGGAGGAAGTATGTTACTGTAGGAGTGGGCTTTGAGGTCTCATATATGCTCAAGCCATGCCTAGTGTCTCCGTTTAATTCCTGTTTCCTTCTGATTGAGAAGTAACCAGCACCATGTCTGCCCGCATGCCACCATGCTCTCTGCCATGATGATAATGAACTAAACCTCTGAAACTGTAAGCCACTCATTAAATGTTTTCCTTTATACCAGTTGCCATGGTCATGATGTCTCTTCACAGCAATAGAAACCCTAACTAACACATTGTTTCTGGCTAACCACTACCAAGGCTTTTGTTAAGGCTTTCTCAAGACTGTTGGAACACAGACAGGGGAGGAACATCCTCTACCCGACCCCTCCCCAGCAGTTCTGGTTCTATCTCCTGCTAGGTAACAGGAATTTGTAAATAAATACTTTTTCTTGTTTCTGATGCTCTTGGAAGAACCAACTCTGATGCCTTCTCACAAACTGTTTTGAGCTTTGGCCAGGCTTCTACCTCTGGGGAAACCTGTGGGTTTATAAGAGACAGGAATCTCTCTCTCACTCTCTCCATTTCTCTGGCTTCTGTGCTCTAGGTCTCAGGCTCTCTCCCTTCCTCTCCCTTTTGGATCCTTCTCTGTGCTTTGCCATGTTGTCTATTGTGGTTATCTCTCTTACCCTTTGTTTGTGAGCTCTCTTAAAGAAGCCCCTCTCTAGGTTTTAAGATTTATTTGTTTTTATTTTTATGTGTATGACTGTTTTGCCTGAATGTCTGTGCACCACTTGTGTGCAGTCTTGGATTATATAATATGGTACGTTCTACTGGGATTCACATATTTTCAATAGTTGATTTATTTTATTGTATCTGCATATGAAAGAAAGAGGGTAAGAGGGTGCTTTGTGGTTCCTGTTAGTAGGACAACAATCCTGTCTAAGAGGCCTCCACCCTCATGTCCTAACTACTTCCTAATGCCACTATATTCCAGGTTAGGATTTCAACATGTGAAGTTTGGAAGAACACAACCATTCAGACCATTGAGTCTGATCTTAAGATATTTAATTGTACCTACTGCAGACAAGAAAATTAAAACCAAGATCTTTTGTAAACAGGAACAATTATTTCCATGAAGGGAAAAAGACTGAGAGTTGCTCCCTACGTGAGGATTCAGATCCTCTCTGTTATGAAAACAGCTTCTATTGTAAACCTTTAGGGTTGTAAGGGCCTCTCTGACCTGCCTACAAGTGCTCTCATACTGTTAGTCTTCCACAATCATCCTTGAGATGAACACAGTCCAGGGAGTTCTAGGGAGTTCTAGGGGTCATTCAAGGGGCCACACAACTTTGCAATTTCTTATAAGCCCTGGCATGTGGTACTTAAAGGGATGTTCAAGCTCCTTACTTTAGGATGTAATTTGACATTTGCCACCTGCTTCCAGTCTTTGTAGGCTCACACTGCCACCAATTTCCAACCTTTGTTTCAATTTCAGTATAGCCTTGATACTGAGGTCTCCTCCCTGCTCTGTGGATAGGATTCTCACTGTTTACCTTTTTCTCCTAGCCAGGGTGCATTTAGCATGTTCCCTATCATCTTCCTCAGTCTTACTTGGTCTTTAGTCCCTCAATAAAGTTAGATCCCTCATTCATTATCTCTTTCAGTTTTGAGCTTTCTCTGGGAATAGTTAACACATTTGTAACTTCATGTTTTTGTTTTCTTTTTTTAAATTTTGCTTCTTTATTGATTCTTTGGGAGATTCACATCATGCACCCCAATTCCGCTCACTTCCAGTCCCCCCATATCTGCTCCTCACTCCTGCAGCCCACCCCCCCACACAAAAGAAAATTTAAAAAAATCAAACTAAAACAAAACAAAGCAAGCAAGCACCACTTCGTTCATCCTGGTGGCATTGGGAGCATTGGTGTGTCAAATAGCATACCCTTTTGTCCAATCAGCTTTACTAACAAATGTTCATTGTTCAGTGTGGGTGGTGCCACCCATGGGGTGGTAGTCCTTGCTAGTAAGGAGTTTTCTTTCATGGCTCCTGCCTCTGCTCCTCCTTGAGTTCCTGTCTTGGCTTCTCATAGTGATGGACTGTGATTGGATAGTGTAAGCCAAATAAACCCTTTATTTTATCACAGCATCAGAAACCAAACTATGTTATAATTCTATGTATATCTGTAGGGTTTAGCTAAGCAATGAAATTGATCACAGGACGACATTTCTTTTTTTAATTTTATATGTATTTTTACTTGAAAATATTTTTTTCACACAATATATTCTGATCATGGTTTCTCCTTCCCCTACCTTCTCCCAGATTCTTCAAACTTCTCAACCCATCCAACTCTTTGTCTTCTTTCTCTCTAGAAAACAAACTGGCAAATAAAACTAATTTCTTAAATTCCAAGTTCTATCTTAAATAAAACCATCAAGGCATTCCTTGTGACACATTAGAAGGGGCTTATTTTAAGGTAGCTAGTCTTAGTAGACTTTCCATTTTTATGGCATCAAGATAAACAATATTTCATTAATAAGATGTTTATTTATTCTTTGACAATTTCAGACATATAAACAATGAATTCTGATCATGTGCACATGCAGCTGATATTTTAAAAACTCTTGGTAGAAATTGTTCAAGTGTTTATCAACAGAAATACCCTGTTCATAGGAAAAAATGTTATAGATACATCTGAGATCATAGTAAAGAATATAAACTTTGTGTTAATTCAGCCTAACCTGTGCCAACTGTCATCCCAATGAAGATGAACATTTATGTAAGTAGATGGCATTTCCTCTTCTGCTATTAGATGAGGTTCAGAGGGTTATCAATATAAGGCAGAGTCCATACTACTATCTGCTTTTTAGGAAAAGCAAACAGCTCTGGGAGGCATTGAAATGACTTTGTACCAATTTAAATTCCTGGGGATGAGTGTCTTCTTATTCACATCCCTGTAATAGTATTTGAGAGAATGTAAACATTTTGTCCCCCATCTAACATTCAGGAGCCTGAAAGGGAGATTGCTATTTCATTTGCATGCACGATGAAACTACTTAATATGTGTCTCCTGTAGCAAAATTCGACCTCCCTAAAGGCAAAAATGACATCTGCTCACATCTGATTCACAATTTAGCCCTTGGGGCTGGCACAGTACCATGCATAAACTAATTTCTTAATAAGTACATGTAAGATGGAGAAGTGGAGAAATAAAAAAGGTTGGACCTTGAAGGGACATTAGAGGTATTTCCAATGTGAGTACAAACACAAGAGAGGTTAAATAACTTGATCAAGATTGCACAGGAGAAGGAAGGGCATATAGCTCAATGGTTAAGAGTACTGGCTGTTCTTCCAGAGGACCTGGGTTCAATTCTCAGCACTCACATTGTGGCTCACAACTGTCTGTAACTCTGGCTCCAGGGAATCCAATGTCTTCTGACTCCTCAGGCACCAGGCACACAACTGGTGCACAAATACACATGTGGGCAAGACATTCATATACATAAATTAAATCTTTAAAAAGATATCACACAAAGAATGAATGAAGGCCTTGAAAGTGGAGCACTGGTTTCCTATCTCTTATCCCACTGTACTTTGATCACAACATTATCTAATTCATGAGCACAGGTATGGTGCATGGGACTACTTTGTCCTCAGTAAGAGGGTAAGTTCACTCTGAGACTTGTCCATGAAAGATCAAAGGGAGATTTCAATCCCACAGCTTCCAGAAGCAGGCAGAGTATAAAAGCAGTGACTCATAGGCATAGGAAGTAACATTGGTGCCAGTTACCACCAGCTTTGCAAAGAAGAGACTAAGTGAATTCTCAAGAGGCAAAACAAAATCTCTGTACCATGATTGGCATGCAGGGAGGACAGAGATGCTGAAAAGGGGATGTGCTTCCCCAAACCAAGAGACAGCAGGAAATCAGTGTGCATCAGCAAACTGAGTAATGAGCATGACCTCCACACAGAGTAGAATTTGTAGGTCAAGGCAATGTGTTTGGGTGTGGTGAGATCAGGGCTGTTCTTCTGCCCTTGGCTTCCTTTGTGCCGTCAAACTTACAGGAAGGAGTAGAGGAGATGAAGAATGCTTACAGAATGAGACTGAAGGATTAGAAATGACAACACTCACTTTTGCCCACAGAGGGGAAGAGGTTAGTCTCTACACTTTATACATAAACTCTTTTAATATTCACACCCAACTTTCTAAAGATGTTGCTATTTCCATCCTGATTTTGTTAGTGAGGAAACAGACTAAGAGATAACCAACTAAGGAAGCCTGTCCAAAGTCAACAGAAGCCAAAGGAGAACTTCAAACTGTGTTGTCCAGAGCTGTTTATACCCATGTAAAGGCGGAGAGAAAGTATATTACAGATTTCAGAAGAATATCTGAAAATTTATTTTCTCTGCCAGAGTCTCTCTCCTGAACAAAGTCAGTCACTGAACACTGAAGCCACGCTACAGTTTTACAGGGATAAGAAAATGCTTCTGGTAGCAGAATTTCTATTCTGCTCCATAAATTATACAGGTCTTGTCTGAGGCAGCTTGTTTAAACATGTTGACTTACCCTTCTTGTAAAATGTTTATAGATATGATTTGCTACAGGGAACTACTTTAAAGACTCCAGGTACTGTCAAGGACTATTAGAGCAGCTAACTATAAATTGGTTAGTAGGGGTGTATGGTTTAGAGCCTTTGAGGGTCAGGGTGCAATCACCACCAAAAACTAGAAGGCAGATAAGATGTAAGAGGGAAGAAGAAGAAAAAACTCCAAATATTTGAATAGCAAATTGACAGGATTCAGGACCCCTCTACGGCAGCCTAAGAAAACTCACCTTGGGATAGAGGAAGCATGTATTATAGCTGAAGTAGGCCAAAGGCAAACAGACTCAGACTGTTGTCTTAAAAAAATTAAAAAAGACTAACTCAAATAACAGTGAAGGAAGACAAATATGCAGAAAGGAAGAAATAGTACTAGGTCATGCTGGGATTCCTGCTCTGCCAAAGCTTCTAAGTCACAGATTTAACCCCCTCAGGTGCGGTGGGGCTCCAACTTCTTCATACTCTAGGATTATAGTGGAAAAACATTCCAAGCGTTCAGTGGCAAAAAATTCTAGATGGAAACTGTCTATTCAATTTTTTTTTTTTTTAGTGTGATTAAAAAGGAAATAAACTCACTGGGAAAAATAAAAACTTAATGTGTTGTAGGTCTGGTTTTTGTGTTTTGCTTGTTCGTTTGTTTTTTGCTTGTTTGTTTTGTTTTCAGAATAGGGTTTCTCTGTGTAATAGCCCTGGCTATCCCGGAACTCACTTTGTTGACCAGGCTGGCCTCAAACTCACAGAGATTTGCCTGCCTCTGTCTCTGGAGTGCTGGGATAAAAGGTATGTGCCATCATGCCCAGCTCTGTTTTTTTTTTTTTAAATTAGCATTTAAATTTGGTCTAGAGCAGTTTTTCTCAACCTGCGGGTTGCCTAAGACCATCAGAAAACACAGATATTTACATTACAATTCATAACAATAGCAAAATTACAGTTATGAAGTAGCAATGAAATAATTTTATGGTTAGGGGGTCACCACAATATAAAGTGTATGCAAGGGTCACAGCATGAGGGAGGTTGAGACCCACTGGTCTAGAGGTTGAGGAGGTGAGTGGAATGTAAACAGGCATTCCTTGAGCATGAACACTCACTACTTAGATGATATTAAATCTTTTTTTAATTTTAAGGATAGCATTTAGAAATGTCAGAAAGAAAGAATGAAATTCACTGAATGAAAATCATGAAGTTGGTAAATGATGGAGCCAAACAGACAGAACGATCTATCTCTTCCTACTACACTCTCTCTTCTTTAACAAATGCTGGGATAGAGTGAAGAGCAATCTGTTCAAGCTTAGATTACCAAGAAAGAGTCTCTCACAGAAGTATAATCTCTCCACTCACCAATAAAAAAGCACGAACAACTTCTACTGTTATGAATGACAAACACTGACATATTCCCGTGAACTGATATCATAATATCAAAATAAAATGTAAATGACTTTAATTTCTTGTGGTAACTTTGAAAAAAAATTCTAATTGTTGTTGGAAATCCTTGAAAAGCCCCTCAGTTGGCTACTGATTGGCTTTTGAGATTGACTAAAAACTCCTCCAGTGAGAGGAATGTAGCCAATATCTTCTGTCCTTCCCCATCTTCTCCCCTCCACATCCCATGTGCCTGTGCCTGTTGCTCTGTCATGTTTAAATTTGATTGTCCACTTGATGAGATTTGAGATCACCATGAAACCAATCCTCTGAACACAAGTGTGAGAAAATATCTGGGTTGGGTTGACTTTGCAAAGCTTACCCTGTGTGGGTGGTGCCATTCCAAGGGCTGGGGTCCTGGACTGCTTCCTCACTATGGGTGTAAATTTGACTAGCTGCCTGAAACTGGGGCTGCCATGCCTGCCTGCCTCCCTCCTTCCCTCCCTCCCTCCCTCCCTCTCTCCCCCTTCCTTCCCTCCTCCTCTCTCTTTCCTCCCTCTGTCCCTACCCTCTGTCCCTCCAGTCTCTGTCATCAGATATTTTGTCAAAGGAGAAAAGTACATTCTCTGAGCACATGTGTGTGTTTTGGAGGTGTATTTGGAGTATGTGTAAGAAAGTAGTATTTGTGTTCTTCTCCTGAGAACTATTGCTCCCTCATCTACTTTTGGCCCAGAAGCTGACTTACAAATACTCAGTTTTCGGTTGTGAGCCTAGCCTTTAACAGCTGAGCCATCTCTCCAGCCCTATAGGAAGAGGCAGGGCACTGGGGAGGCTCTCAGGAATCCACAAGTTTGACCCCATCTTGGTCTGCTGGCAGTGGTCCAGAGGGCACCTGGACGGGTCTACTCTGGTGACCAGCCTAGCAAATAGAGCCTTTGTCCAGTGACTGATGGAGGCAGATACAGAGATCCACGGCCAGGCACCAGTATCAGGAGAGATACTGTAGGCGAGGGACATCGAGATCATGATGGGAAGACATGCAGAGATGACTGGCCACAGAAGTGGAAGCCCATGAACTGTGAAATGGTGGCTGTGGAGCCCCTATGGGACTGGACTAGGCCCTCTGGATACGGAAGACAGTCGTTTGGCTCGAACTGTTTGGGGGGCACCCAGGCAGGGGAATCGGGATCTGTCCCTGGTCTATGGGCAGGCTTCTGGAATCCGGTGCCTGTGGTGTGACACCTTGCACAGCCTTGGTGCAGTGGGAAGGGGCTTGGACCTGCCTAGGCTCAGTGTGCTGGGCTCTGCTGACTCCCCATGGGAGACCTCGATTTGGGGGATGTGGGGATGTGGGGTGGCTTGGAAAAGAGGGCTGAGGGGTTGGAGGAGGGAGGAGGTGATCTGTGGATAGTATGTGGAGCGAGTAGAAAATTTCTTAATAAAGAAAAATGAAAAAAATACTCAGTTTTCTTAGATTAGCGATATGGCTAAGTGGTTAAGAGCTCTTGTTGCTCTTAGAGAGGATCTGAGTTCCATTCACTAATGTGCATGCTCACTCTAGCTTCAAGTGGTCCAGCACCCTGTTTGTTCTGTCCTCTTCAGGTGCCCTCACACAGGGCATACAGTCACACATACAAAAACCACATATAGATAAATAAATAAAGCTTATAAATACTGACTTTTCTCTGTACAACAACTTTTGTTTAGGGTATTCTGAAGAAACCCTCCTTTTGTGCAGTTATTTGGGAAAATTGAGACCCTTGCCTCATCCCATTCCACACAAAGCAGCTCTCCTCCCTACAACCTTAATTCCACAGAGAACATCTATCCACCTTTGCTGCAGATTGTACTAATTTTAATAAAATGCCCCTTGAAGAAAGGTCTGGGGGGGGGCTTATACCTTCATATCAATCTTGCATGATAGACTCATACATATAATTTACTACTCAGGATATTGGAAATGCCTTGCCAGTAGATAATGGAGGGAAAATAATTTGATGTCTGGTTACTATAATAATTGCATCCTCCATTACCAGGTTAGTAATTAAGAATGAGCGTTAAGGCTGAAGGAATCCCCTGATGGAAAATTCCATATTACAGTGCTGAGACTCAATTTCTGAAGATGTTGCTAAAAAGAGAGTTCTTCATAAAATTACTTGCACCCAGTATCTTTATAACTCATCATATTAATTTTATTAATTTTATCTTTTCTCACTACCCATGTAGTCCCAGAAGTTACTTGGTCCAAAAGTTATTTTTGGAAAGATGAAGCAAAGCCTATCTATCTACTTCCCAGCATGATGCAATGGCTGTAAAAACCTTCCGTACTTGTGATAATCTGGGAATTTAGGATTGAAGTAGAAGGGCCCAGTCTTTTTCTTACAACCATATGAACTCTTCCCCCAGAACATTAGGGGAGGAAGGACCTAAATCAAATAGATGTATCAGTTCTTTCTAACTCTGCTTCATCATTTTGCCTGCCCTTATAATCTCTGTCAGTTACAGCCCACAAAGCCACCCTCACTCATGATTGACCAAGGTTACTCTTTATTTGCCCAACAACTAAGCATATAAAAACTCTTCAAATTCACTATTGCTTAATTTGTATTATAAACTTAAACTTAAGCAATATTTTAGGGTGTTTACCTCATGGATACAGTTGCCTCAATTTTTTTTTGACACTTTGAATCTATCTCTAAATGAAGCAAATCTGTATACAGGAGATCTGAGTATACATATGACCACATGGTTTTGGCATCTTACATAGTCATCTGATCCTCAATGATGTCATTGGATGATATTGAGTGACATTATAATAAAGGAAAGATACCATTTGAAATTGGTGCTAGAATTCTTGGCAGATACTTTTTAGAATTTTGTCACTTTGGCAAGGATAGATGGAAAAACTAAAACCTAGCTCTCCTGTGTCTCAGAATTCATCATCCCTACCATTCCAGTTGCACCTGGTAACCCTGTCTTCCCACTTGCACATGGCTGCTCTTGTAAACCTCAGCTTAAAGAGCCTCATGGGGATTCTGCTTCTGCTAACCTGTGGGTAGCCTGTCCATTCTAGGAAGAAGGCTGCCTTGAGTTGAATGCTTTTGGAAACAAAGACTAGCAGCAAGTGATTTTTTTTTGTCTCTGTAAGGAAGGTCTGTTAAAGAAATGAGAGAAGCAAAATGGGAATTGGAAGAAGCCAAGCAAAGGGACACAGATTTAGGTAAAGCAAGACCACTTCAGCTTAATTCTGTAGAAGAGCTCTGGAGTATCAACTAAGACAGGAGCTTTTCCTGATCTGCTGCAAGGGGCTGGGTCTTCATTCTTCCACACCATTCAGGATGGGCATAGGCTGTCTGTTGGGGCTGTGAAGTCTCAGGCTCCCCTAACCATGCCAAAAGGCTTCATAGCTCAAGTGTTTGGTTTAGAAGACACACTACAGGTACTGAGTTTTATTAGCAAAAGTATAAAGAAGCTGGGGGTTGGGTACCATCATTGCAAAGAAATTCCAGGACACCCAAGTGGTGCATTGACAATGTCTGGGGCAGAAGCTATCTGTCTATCCATTTGTCTACTTTCCCCTAAGGATATCAGGACTGATGCTATTCTATTGTAGGTTATATTTATCTCACTGAGGTCAGTCATTCCCAGAACTCTTCTTAACAGCATGTTCTCAGTGCATCTCCTAGTTTCCTTAAGGAGATATACTTCCCCCAAATATTCTAAGAGTGTTCATTGTACTTCTCTGCCTTCAGATGTTCAGCCTCATCCATAAAAATCCCCCTTTACTACCTTTTTTCTTTCTTTTTTTCTTTCTTATAAAGAGAACTTGCATCCCTGAAGGCCTTACCGAGTTTCCCTGAAGTCTTTTCAATGGTGGTCATGATTTTTCTCAGACTTGGAGATGGAGTATGGTCTCCTCGATCTTTGCTCCATTGCCAGTTTTGGACTGCTTCTCTTCTCCCATTCCGGAACAACCACTGATCCTTTAAATGATCTGCCATGAGAACTGAAGATGTTTGATACTTCTATGTAATTTTCTCCAGATTCTCTAACTGGTGCTTCTTAAACTTGGTTGAACACAAGAATCTTAGAAATAATCACTATTAGGTTTTGTCACCAGAGACTTTGAAGTGACCATCTCAGGCATTGGGTCACACAAAAGCTTCCCAGGTCATCAAAAAAAGTTCAACTCTACTATCCTAATTTTTTAAAAATACATTTGGTCTTTACTCTGCCAGTAAATTGTCTTCATTCTCATTGATTTCAATAGACATATTTATCAAGTTTTCTCAAGGATTCCCAACTGTATCATATACCCACTCCCTCCCCCTAGAAAGCATATTGTAATGTTCCCTTTATTATCTTGAAATTAATTTCACAGATAATGTCTGCCAACATACAAAATACCTAAAATCAATATTATTATCTATTATATGAGAAAAATATATAATAAAATGCGTGACTACTCAAGCACTACTGTAGTAGAGAACATAAATAAACACTATTCTGCTTGCAATAGATGTAGAATTACATACTGATATGGCTGAATTATAATGGAGAATTAAGTACCATGCTATCAGTTATATGATTTTTGAACTGATAAACAGCTTTGGTAAATTTCTAAATAAATCCATACAATCTTGTTTTTATTACGCTGTGTATTTATAAAAAATGCAATATATATTAAAATAGGATAAAAGTATAATGTGTTTAAAACTTGTAAAAGAGCTGGTTCTTTTTTTTCTGTTATTTTTTCCCACTTATGTGAATATTTCAATGCAGCATTTCAAGATCAAGAAAGGAAAACTCTTTGGTAATTGATAATTTTCTTGGAAAATATGCAAGTCCTGGTTGATGGAGGTCTGTAGAGTCCAGGGCAGATAAGAGAATAGAGAATTTTATTTTTCTGTCACTGTCATTAAAAATCACTGGCATGTATAGCTTAAAGGAGGAAGGGTCTACTTGGCTTATCAGAGGACATAGTCCGTGGTCACTTAGCCTCCCACACACTTGGGCAGATCTTTGTTCCCTGTTTTTTTCCTTCCAGCCTTCCAGCCCATGAGGATGGTGCTGCCCATATTTAGACTATTTTCTCCCTCCTGGAATGATCCTGTGTGGAAGTTCCCTCACAGACACACCTGGAGGTGTGCCTTACTAACTAGTGATTCTAAATCCTATCAAATTGACATTGATGATGAACCATAACAAGAATGGATGTGGGTAAAGTTAGCTGACTAATCAAAGCTCCCCTAAGACAATGTGGTTTTATTACACAGAGTCCTACATTGTGAAAAACTTTTTAGTCTTGGGAAATTTAGAATAATTTATCATTCCAGAGTGGGTGGGAGGTGAAGAGAATATTACTCACAAACCTCTGGATATTAGGGTGCCTCTAGAACTCACTCCTGGTTTCTTTCTTGTTGATTTATCAGGTATCTTGTCTGTTTATATCATAAACTTAACAAAATATTTAAGTACTATGTATACACTATTGGCACTTACATTTTTGGTTGTGAGCCTAGCCTTTAACGGCTGAGCCATCTCTCCAGCCCGGCACTTACATTTCAATGTCTTCTTTTTTCAAATTTATGAATTCATGTGCTTTTCAGAGGTTTTCATTGAATATATGATAAACATCTCAAAATCAGTAGCTCGATTTTGCTTCATAAATCATTCCCTTTTCCATATACTCTAGTTCAGTAAATGGACCACTCATTCATTTGCTCAAAACAAAAATGCAAGCATCCTATGCATATATGGGCAATTCTAATTGGACTTGGTGGCTTATAAAAAATTAGGAGTCTTCCTAAATGACTCGATTTTCTTCAGATTCTGTGATCAGCCCATGTGCAACCCTTAAACATGCCACATCCAGCAATTGCTCTCACCCTTTCCAAGCTACTCAGTTGTTCATAACTTTTCCCGGTGGCGGGAAGGCAATAATTTGTATTTGTATCTACTCTCCCTAGATGGGCACTAGTGACAGGCCGAAGAAGCAGTTCCACCCATATCTCTCTTGGGGAATGAATGAGTTCCTCAGGGATGCTTACAGGAGCATGGGGAAGGGCTATTTACAGAGGTATGGCTTGGTCTCAGCCACTTGACCACTGAGAAAACCACACCTCAGTATGGGTGATGGGTGGGTGATTCAAGTCTCAGAAAAGCTGGGAGCACTCAGGCATACAGTCTTGGGGAGAGGTCTGGTGAGGGCTGGGCTGGCTGGCTGCAGGTTTTTTTTTTTGTTGTTGTTTTTTTTGTTTTTTTGTTTTTTTAGCATCCCTAGTCTCTTCCTTTGTCCAGTAGGGAATGTTTTAGTCCAGAGGAAATTGCTACAGAACAAACATTCAGAACAACTTCCTGTCTCTGTGTCATCCTCCCCATTCTCTTGCCTGTTCCCTACATGAAAGCTGAAGGACTGTTCTAGTACTTAGCTCAGATTATATCATCCCTTAAACTCTTCAGTGCCTGCCTGTCAAACTCAGAGTGAAATCCACCTCATTCATGTCTTTGTTCAGAAGTTCCCTTCTAAGACATGCCTCACTCTGCCTGATTGCAAATAATTACTCTGTCTAGTTCCGTTACTGCACATCATACCAACTACCCGCTAACATCTATTTTGTCTGATGGCAGGTGCACGTTTGTGTATTATCTTTCTCCCTCACAAGTGCCAGGGATCTTGTCTGTCTTGTTCACCACTGTACTGGCAGCTTTTAAAACTACACCTTCACCTTTCACATACTAAACAAATACTTGTTGAATAAGCGAGGAAGTGCTATTTTTAAGATTATAAGTATAATTTGTGGAACAGATTGCATTTCCTCCTTTCTGTAGGATGTTCTAAAATATGCACAGATGAAAGTTTGGCTTCTTGTGAACAGAGATGTAGAACTGTAAAGCATGGTTTTCTGACACGAACTTCATTTAGTGTTGGTTTTTCTCCCTAGTTTTCATATCTTTGCCTTCCTTTAACATGATTTCTCTCTCTTTTGTTTAGTTTGAAGATAAGGCATACTCAAAATTAGGTAATACTTACTGAGATTATCGTGAACTCCACGAGATTTTATGTAGACAGTAAATACTAGAACCAACAATCCTTTCTGGTCTCACAATACCTGCAAGATCAATAGCCCCAAGTACCTGTTACATTTCATTCCCCATTTCCACCCAGGCAAATGCTTAAGGCCCTTGGGTTGGGGCTGTAGGTGTACTTTAGGCACAGTGATTGTCCGGTATGCACAAGGCCCTACATTTGATCCCCAGCACTACAAAGCATCAACAAGCAACAACAAAATCCCTTTGGGTACTTTTTTTAATTAAAAAAATTTTTTTTCCATTTTACATATCAACCCCAGTAACCCCTCCCTCCCCTTCTCCCACCCTCCCACCTCCCCTCCATCCCACCCCCATCCACTCCTCAGAGGGGGTAAGGCCTCCCTTGAGGAGTCTTTGAAACCATATTCAGACACTCACCCGAGGTGTTTGTGCATCAGATGTGACTGGACTTGCAGGCATTGTGCTCAAGCTTTGGCCAAGTGCTGTCAAGTGAGCAACTGTTTCTTATTGCGTCCTGTGCAGCTTGAGTCTAGAAACCAGGCTAGGACTGTGAGGGGATGAAGACAGGAGAGTGACACAGAGGAAACAACAGACGACATGGACACAAGGGAAAGCTTGGGTCAGGTGGGTGGTGTGCACTCAGATGGAGCGGCACCAACTATTGCAAATCCAACCAGGAACCTCAGCACATTTATTATGTACAGCACAGGGGGAGGAGTTAGTCTGTGTAGGAGGAGCCTGCCTGCACAGCAGTCTCAGGCTGCGGCCACTATGCAGGAGGAAGCTGTAGTTTCTACTTTCTGCGCACGTTGCTCAGTCATTCATAAGCCCTGGTATTTGGACCAAAGGAAGATTTTGACATTCTGAGCCTGACCCATACAGGGAAAGTTTTGCTATTTTCCAATGGCTTTGAGACATTTTTGGTTCTTGACCTGGCTGTGTCCATGTCGACAATAACGTTCTTTCTGCATTTCATCCACTCTGCACATTCATTCAAGGCTTCCCGGGCTCCCCACAGTCTCCTTAGCTCTAAAGGCAGCATTGAGGTCAGGAAGCAGCAGGGGCAGGGACCACTGAAAATGACTCTAACAGGATGCAGGTGAAAGCAAGCGCTAAGGGTGAAGTTAATGCTGGGAAATGCAAAGACAGTTGTTAGAAAATCATTAGAGCTTTATGGCATCTAAAATAAACTCCAACAAAATCTGTTTTGATAAATCAAAAGATTATCCATTTTACAAAGGTAGGTTAGTAGCCAACAATAATAGTAGAAAATTAAGTTGTATTTGCATGAAATTTTAAAGTGATTTCACTATTTCCATAAACATGAAATAACTTTCTCTAGCACACCTGTGAAGAAAGTAGGGTAGATATTATTAATTTTCAGTGTATAATCTAAAAATAGACAATGAAAGATGTGAAGCAACCTGTCCTGTCTCACAGGTAGAGTCAGGCACAACAGCCTGCTCATACTTTCTTCTCTCCTCCTTCAATAATCTCAATATTCCTCCCACACACCCAAGCACACCCTCACATTTTAGCCTCCGTGTTGATGTTCATGCTGCAACACCGACGGACTACTGATTCCATCCTGTGCAGGCTTTACTTATCACTAAACTCAAAGCACCCTTTCCATTCTCCGAAATATTATAGCTTTTGTTTTATGTGTGTGGCCTTTTAGGCGTTAATGTCATACTCCAACTAGAATCAGGGATGCTCAAGCCTCCAAATCCGGGTTCTGGTCAATTGGAAATGCCTTTTTTGTTCACTCTTTTCTTTTAACTTTCTGATTTCCAAGTCTTTCCCCCCAGTCACTGGGTTTTTTGCAAACATAATAGTTGCTGCTTGTCTTTAAATTCCTTTAGGGACTACAGTAGAATACCCATAAGAAGTCCATGCATATCCAGTACCTACTGAATAGACACATAAATATGCAAATGTTAAAGGTCAACTATAAAGCAGCTTTTGTGTCATCACCACATAAATAAATGGTGTCTAAGTTATACAAATAGTTTTGTTGGTTGATGTTCTTGACAGTATGTTTTACATTTATTACACACCCAGCACGTTGCTTTATGTTGCAACTGCTTTGTGCTCAGATTCTTAGACAACCATTTTTGATCACATTTTTAAGGTATGGTGATGTTTTATTCCACACATTCCTACTTCTCTATTGATATGGAAGCCTTCATTTGACAGGGAGGCCATTATTTCTTCTGTATCCGCATGTAAATTCTCAGGTTCCTAATGACATGTTAGTGTTTGATCTTTAACATATTCAGAAGTGGGCAAGATGTCATTATGAGCGCCTTTGCCTCTTGAGAATCACTACAAATTTGGTTTAAGGCTCCCAATTCAAGGCCAGCATGCTTCCCGTAATTGCTGCAAATTCTTGGCAGTCAGCCTCGTCAAGTCCCTCTCTCTGTCTGTTCCTACATTTTAGAATGTCGCCTTGTCATTCATGTGAGGAGTTCCGAGCCTTCTCTGTCCCCCTTCCCCCACCCCACTACTAGCAGTGAGAATTTTGTGAATTTTATGGACTTTAATGAACACTTGGGGGCTCTTTTTAGAAACTCCTTTGCACATTACAAAACAGCCTTTCTTCCTTTCCGTTCCACATTCTCATCTATTTCATTTCTCTTTTTCTTTTCTTGTTCTGTTTTAGTTTTCCTTCTTTTATTAAGAGCAAATAGTTCATCTGCTATGTCTCAAGTAGGACAGTTTCACCCACATTGAGGTTTTATTATCTGCTACCCAACCCAAGCAAGGTGATGGCCGGGTATTCTTAACAAAGGGCTGCTCTCTCCTTAAGAATTCTCATGGTAGTGAAAGCAGTTCTTGTTATACCCATATGTGCATATCCAAGCTTACCACATTCATTATGTGGAAAATACAAGGATTGACAATACAGGAGTGTTTAAAGGACCCCAAAGCTGAAAGTATTATAAGGAGGTGAATTCCTCCAAGTGGGATAAAGGTCATCCAAGAGCCAGCATATTTGCTAACCCAAAATCCATCAGTCTGTGTTACTAGAGGCATGCAAGTTTCCACAGAACGCTCTGTTTGCTACACAACTGTCTTCCACTGGTCATCTGAAAACACACAGCAGGCTGTCCAACTCATCTGAAAAGAGTCCCCTCTCCTGTAAGATAAGGATCCCAAGGAGCAGGGAAGTGACTACTGAAGAGCCACCTAGAAAGACAAAAGTCAGACCGCAAACTTGCACTCGAGGCCAGCCTGATCTACTGAGTGAGATCCAGGATTGCCAGGGCTACACAGAGAAATTCTGTCTCAAAAAAACCAAAAATCTAACAAACAAACAAACATCATCATTATCATCATCATCAACAACAACAACAAAACTGAAAACAAAAACAAAAAACCGAGAACCAAAATAACAAAAACAACAACAAAAAAATCCCTCCACTTTAGGAGTTTTGGCTAAGGATCTAAATGTCTGTTTTATGCAATTTGATGATCTTTGATACAAACAACAACAAAAAAATGGATTAAAAGTTATTTATGTGCTTAGAGGAAAATATTAGTTATAATGAAGTAGCTTGTGTGGAAAGAGAAAGAGATTATAAGTGTGAGAAAATATTAGCATAAATATCTCACCAAAACAACCTGTGTTCTCACCTTCCCTTCCTTGTTGCATAAACACTGTTACTAGTGTTGTAAAATTACAAGTGTGCTGTGGGAGAGAAAGTGATGGTCCTGTTTCTTGCCTATGTCAATTGTTTTATAGGAGTCTTAGCTGAACCTGCCTGAGGCTGTGTTTTATAAACTTGCTGTATCGTATTTTTTTAGATGGGTGATTCCTAAGATTTGTCAACTCCTGGGAGCAATGTTCTAAAACTGTGTCTTTCAGTCTTTTATCTTATTTCGCACAAGAAAAACTATAGGGGTAGAGAGAGAGCTTTATAAAGTGTAGGTTTCTGATTGAGAATTAAGATTTCTAACTCAGAAAATCTGGAACGGGGTTCAGAAAGTACTCCTTTAAATCAGTTCCCATAAAAATTCTAAAGGTGGTCATTTGAAACCTATTCTCTCAGGTTTTCCAAAACATATTCGATTTAGATTTAAATGTATGTTTACAAGTGAATCCCCTCCACCCCTCCAACAAGACAACAAATTCTTTTCTTGAATGTTTATTTTCTGCCCACTTACAAGGCAGAAAGGAATAGCAATTTAGTTTCTTCTTTCATTATGTAATATTTCCTGTTTTATTTGATGTTGAAATTACAGTAGAAATATATACTTCTTATAACAAATTAATACTGAAAAGTGGCAGAAAAGGTAAGGGCTAACAGACAGGAGGTACAGAGTACTTGTTTTGTAACCTTTTGTCAGCCATTCCCTTGTCTGTGGGGCCAGGGTTATAGCTGCTGCCGTTCTTTGTCACACTGGGTCTTTATCTTTGGACAAATATGTTCAAGTACACATACCCACACACATAAGAATTTACTTTGTGAACACACAAGAATATGTTCTTGATAGTCCCTTATGTCAGAACACAGATCTAATTATATCTTTGAAGTTTTTAATGTTTATGCATCCATAGAATAACATGTTCATATTTTATTATGTCCTTTTTTAATGAGTTTATATTGGTACAGTCTTCTCTTTTGCTTTTTTTTGATTGATGTCTCACTTCTCTTTTGTCATGTACTTTCTTTCTTAGCCCCTTCTATCTCCACCAAATATATGACAACTTTCTTCATCTTTTTATGTGTTTGTATATGCTCATATAGCTATCTGAAATGATTTTATCTGTCTGTCTATCCTCTTTGCTATCTTTCCTATTCTCTTCTTATCTATCTATCTATCTACCTATCTATCTATCTACCTACCTACCTACCTATCAAATGCATTTTCTTTACCTAATATATTGTCGAATGTGACCACATTAACTGATACTCTAAACTCTTTAATTACAGTACTAAGAATATCTTAAGACCTCTAATTTTGCATTTGATGTTTGTTATTCTTTTAGTCAAAATTTACCTGATGTAATTGTCAATTTTTTAAATAAAATAGAAAATAATAGTTTTTACTTGTTGAATTTATTTCTTAGTTTTTTTTTTTTTCTACAGATAGATATAGCTAGAAACTCTTCTTTGGTAAATATTCTTAAAATATTTAATAAAGCTTATATTTTTCTTAATATGTATTTCAGTTTGCTTCCGTTTTTAATTTTGCTCTTAGGACTTAGGTTTTTTCCCTGTTAAATCACATGATTTCCCTCATGTTGATTTATCATGAACATTAATCAAGTATTGCTAATTTTAATTTCAATGTTTTTGTAACTACAAAATTATTTCTGTCTTTTGGTACCTATTTAATTTATGTTTTGCTAAAACACGGAACTTTCTAACTATTCATAGAGAAAGGTTCTAGTTGATCCATTTTTTTTCCTGCATATATATATGCACTACTTTGGTCTCTTTTGCATATACCTCAAATAGCAACTAATTACACAATTCTTATATTAAATATCATTTTAATAAATTATCTAAACAATACTAGAAATCAGTTACAGAAAAGAAGTTAAAAAATGACTTTTTTAATTTTTGAAATATTTGTTTGATCATCAAGAACTTTAATAACATGTCCAAGAACATGTCTGTCATGTAGCGGTTCCTCCTAGATTAAAGCCTTCTATCTCAAGGGGAGAATTCTTTAGACAGGATGTTTTCAGGGAGGGAAAACAATAGGATACTCTGGGGGAGGTGAAATACTGTAGATAAACTCACTAAGACAGGCAGTAATCAACTGAACATACCTTCAGGAAGTCCCTGAAACTGACAAGATTCTCTAGGCCCCTCCCTCCACAGGAGTATATAAATAGTAAAGATGTTGAGAGGACTTTCAGATAAGCCTGGCTACATGAAAGTTAAGACCAGTCAAACTGTCTAGAAGAAACAAAGGCCAGTGGAGCTGCCTGGATGATCAGATCACCTGAGCCATCTGGAAAGGACTCTCTCCTACCAACTGAGTTGTCTCACAGGCTGTGTGGTGTGTTCCAGGTTTCTCATTTTTTATGAACTCTTTCCCATGTAGAGGTGGGCTTTGGTGATGCAACCATCTTTGAGTCACTTCTGTTCTTGTGACTCCTTCCTTACTCATTTGACTTCAAGCAACTCCGATAAAGCTCATTGGTTCACCGTGGTGGACTTGGGTGGCACCCATTGTTTTTCTGTCATTAGTTGTCTATCTGGGGTAAGTAGATGTTTGTTCCTGTCTACCCAGGAGCAATGCCTTTCAACGGTCCTTGCTCTTATTTTCTGCAGAATTCTAGAAATGTATTCCTGTGTGCAGACCTGTCTCCTTTCACTTTCAGCTTTCTGAGAATTCTTTTACTCTCTGATTCTTTCTTTCCCACAGAACCATATTATTGCTAATTTGTATCTCTATTTTCTGCAGTTGTCATTTTCCCTCTCAGTTGGGACACTGCTCTTCTGTTTCATATACACAATCATTCCCATCTTGCTATGTGCTGCAGAATCACTTGGAGAAGTTTGTATAACATGTTTTTTTCAGGTTCTATCATGTCAACCAACTCTGAGAAGGTAGACTCATTTATCTGTATTTGGTAAGTGAGTGACTCGCATGCAGTTGGCCTGTGGGCTAGCAATTGAGAACTGATGTTCTGTGTCATGTTCCTGTCTGTTTTGATGTTGAGTACATAATCCATTGCCTCAAGTATAACATTTCAATTTCACTATATTGTTTCAGCATGTCTTAATGATTTCTGGTTCCTTCCCATTTTATTTTGATTTCACCAGGGTCCTTTTTCATCACTTCAGGTGATCTCTTGCTTCTCAGGGTCTAGGTAACAAGATGGAATCACACTTTTTTTTGTACATCCACAGGCATCCTTTCTCTCTAAATTTTGAATAGGTTAATGTCCTTCCTTCATGCAAGAAGTCTTACCTTTGATTTCTTGAATTGGAAAAGATATAGTCAGTCTGGCCTGCCATCCACTGGGATTCATTGGTTTGCTTTGATCTGCTTTGCTGTGCTCCTAGACTTTTTCAGAATATAAACAAAGGGAAGTGAGAGTTTTCCCCCATTTCTTCTTTTAATATGAATATGATTCTATTCTTAAATAATGTATTAGAAGGAAATTTCAGTCCCTGTGGACACTGAGTATCCTCGGGGCTTTCTTGTTTCTTACCTTACCTGTTACCAAGAAGACCTAATGTTGCAGTATATGGATGCCTGTGTTCTTCCCTTTGGCCAAGTTACCATTTCTAGGCAATTTTGCTGAATTAATGGATGTAGGAAGTTATTGATAGATAGTGGAGACATGAAAGAAGGAACAAATTTCAGCTCTCTAAGAAAACACACACAAGGAATTGGGTCCGGGGGTCTTGGTTCCATTTCTCTGATATTTTTGAGGTTATAATGACATAATTTCCCTTTCCCTTTTTTTGACCTTCAAACCTCCAATGTGCCACATGTTGTTCTCTTTCAAGTCCATTGCTTCTTTTTCTTTTTCTTTTTCTTTTTTTTTTTTTTGAGACAGGGCTTCTCTATGTAGCTTTGGAGCTTTTCCTGAAACTCACTCTGTAGCCCAGGCTGGCCTCGAACTCACAGAGATCCACCTGCCTCTGCCTCCTGAGTGCTGGGATTAAAGGCGTGTGCCACCACTGCCTGGCTCCATTGCTTCTTTTTCAATAGAAATTTTTTATATTATAATTTCTAGCCATTGTGTCAATTCAAAGGTCTAGACCAACACTACCTTGGAAAGCCATGTCAGCTGCACAATGTAATTAACACTTTTCTAGTTCCCACATCTAAAAACTGTAAATAGAAATAAAATTAATACAATTATAACACATTATATAAAATTAAAATTTAGGCATGCTTTGGGGACAATACATTATTCATGAGGTACTTTACATTTCCCTTCTTAATTATAGGCTTTGAAATTTGTTGAGCATTTTATATTTACAAACCATGTCCATTTGACAGAGCTATGTCTCAAGTGTTTACAACCCCACAGTGCTTTCTCAAGTAGCTCTGGACAGTGACTGATTCTCCCTCAACTCAACTGTACTTTCATAAGAAACTCCCCCAAGAATTTAGGGAATATTTTGTTTGTTTGGTTGATTTTTGTGTGTGTGCTAAGATTCTTCAACAGAGTCAAGTGACTAGAAGAGATCAAAATATAGGTCAACCATATAATCAAACTGAACTTCAAAATGAACCAATGTTCTAAACCACAAAAGATTCTCAGCAACTAAAAGACAGTGGCCTCTCTCTGAGCTGGCATGATAAAGGAGTTCACTCCTTTTAAACATTATGAAGAAAATAATCTGGAGAAATATGTTGTCCGCTGATCCACTTTTTTTGTAGTATGAGATTTCTTTGTTTCTGCTCAAACTTCCTCACAAAAGCTACTGTTTTGTTATTGGAGCAGACCGACTCAAGAATAACTAACAAGTTTATGGACCACTTTGGCTTCCATTATGGTTATCATTTATTTATTTGTCATTCTTTTACTGGAAATTTCTACAAGGCCTTTGACTGTGTAGATTCAACACAGTTAACTAAGCCATTATTATCACCTAGAGGTTCCTGACACACAGAATTAATGAGTAATTAACTTTATTGTGTTGAGTATCACACATGGAGCAATGGAGCTAATGATAGCACAAGCCTTCAATTATTTGCCTTGTTATGTTCAAAGGAATAATTCCATTAAGAATTGCTCTTTTCAAAACAGCAGCCTACAGAACAGGAAAAGATCTTCACCAACCCTACAACTGACAGAGGCCTGATTTCCAAAAGATATAAAGAACTTAAGAAACTAGATATCAATAAACCAAATAATTCAATTTAAAAATGGGGTATAGATCTAAACAGAATTCTCAACAGAAGAATATCAAATGGCAGAGAAACACTTAAAGAAATGTTCAACATCCTTAGCCATCAGGGAAATACAAATCAAAACAATTCTGAGATTCTATCTTACATCTGTCAGAATGGCTAAGACCAAAAATACAAGTGACAGCTCATGCTGGAGAGGATATGGAGTAAGGGGAACACTCCTCCATTGCTGATGGGAGTGCAAACATAAATACAACCACTTTGGAAGTCAGTGTAGCAGTTTCTCAGAAAACTGGAATCAACTACCACAAGACACAGCTATACCACTCTTAGACACATACCCAAAGGATGCTCAATCATACCACAAGGACACTTGCTCAATTATGTTCATAGCAGTCTTATTTGTAATATCTAGGACCTAGAAATACTAGAAATCCTTCAACTGAGGAATGGATAAAGAAGATATGGTATATTTTTACACTATGGAGTATTACTCAACTGTTAAAAACAAGGACACTAGAAAATTTCAAGGCAAATGGATGTAACTAGAAAAAAATGATTCTGAGTGAGGTAACCCAGACTGATAAAGACAAATTCATTCACAAGTGGATATTACCTGTCAGATAAAGGATAACCATACTATGATCCACAACCCCAAAGAGACTAGGTAACATTTATGGGGAGACACCTAGATCTCCCTGAGAAGGGGAAATAATAGGGATTTCATGAATGTACTGAAGGTGGGTCAGGATGGGAACATGAGTGATCAGGTTGCTGGGTGCAGAAGCAGACAGTACTGAAAGAGACTACTGAAAAGGGGGCGGGCATTTTGGGGTCAGATTAAAACCTGAAACAAGGAAATTTCCCAGGAATTTACAAGGAAGACCCCGGCTTAGACTTCTAGCAATAGCAGATGTATAACCTGATCCGGCCATCTCCTGTGACCAGATTGGACCTACCCTAATTGTCATCAGAGAGGCATCATCCAGCAAACTGATGGAAACAGATGCAGACCCACAGCCAAACATTAGATGGGGTTTGGGGAATCCTGCAGAAGAGGAGAAGAAAGGATTGTAGGAGCCAGAGGGGTCAAGGACACCACAAAACAAAACAAAACAGAGCAAAATAAAACCAAAGAAACCTCTCATAAATTCAACTAACCTGGGCTCATAGGGGCTCACAGAGACTACCAGACAACCAGGGAGTCTACATGGGACTGACTTAGGCACTCTGCATATATGTTACAGTTGTGTAGCTTGGTCCTCTTGTGGTACTCCTAACAGTCAAGCAGGGGCTGTCTCCTACTCTTTTACAGGCCTTTGGGATCCTACTCCTCATACTGGGTCACCTTGCCCAATCTTAATATATGGGGAGGTACTTAGTCTTAGTGCAACCTATATGCCATGTTCTGTTAATACTCATGGGAGACCTACCCTTTCCTAAACAGAAACAGAGGAGGAGTGGAGTGGGAGCAGAGGGGAGATGGAGAGGTCTGGGAGGAGAGAAGGAAGTGATGGGAGAGAGGAGAGGAGGGAGGCGAAACTGCAGCTAGGATGTTAAATAAATGAATATATTAAAAATTGCTTTTTTGCCTTTGCTATAAAGATGTTTAATATCTACATAATTTGTCAAATTAAACTGATTTATAGAGCTTAGAAATCTTTAAAACATAGATTATTTCTTTCCGTCAAGATTCAAATATTTCTACATGCAAAGAAACTGACAAAGAGACCAACCTTTTTTCTGTTGCCAGAACATCAACTTTCTTCCCGTGTATCCTGAGTATATCCCACTGTTTTCTGCATTGACCAGTGTGAGAGGGAGTGTAGGGGCTGAGCAGGTGGATGGTAATAGAGTTCATATCTGATTCTATGGGTCCCTTTATATTTTCATCAGTTAGAGTCTTTAAGGCTCCTTGACTCTTAAATATATACTCTAGACCTTCCAACTGAGAATTTAGCTGGAAGCAGTCCTGCCAAGAAAACCAGTAGCCTTGTTCTAGAGAAAGACTGTCTCCAGTGTGGAATATACGTCAGACTATGCTCTTTCTTATGTTGAAAGCTTCTTTTATACTTGCCCCATTAAGCATCAACTGCTAACAGAACCTTCAGAAGCCAGCTCACCCAGCATTTCACCACTGATTTCTCTTTCACTTCATGTTACACATTCTTTTCTTATAATTCTTTATTGAGAATTTCATAAATGTCTATAATGTGTTTTGACTAAGTGCATCCCGAGTCTCCACCTTCCAGCTCCTCCCCTATCCCACTACCACTTTTATCTCTTAACTTCATGTGTTCCTTTTTAAATCCACTAATCTGCTTAGTGCTGGCAGTGTGTACAAGGGTGTAGGGTCATCTATCAGAACATGGTACCTTTCAGGGACCACATCTTTGAATAAAACTGACCCTCCCTCTTCCAGAAGCCATCAGTTGCCAGTAAAGGCGTGACTTCATAAGCCCCTCTCCCATCTGTGCTGGGATTTTGGTTGCGTTGGTCTTATATAGGTCTTGTGCAAGCAGTCACACCTTCTATGCGTTCATGTGTGTAAAGGCCCTCCCAGGTGCTGCAAATACTGCAGACCTCCACCACCTCTGGCTATCCACCTTGCTTTTACAATGGTCTCTGAGCTTTAGGAGGAAATGATGTGCTGTACATATTTCTCACTTAGGGCTGAGCACTCCATAGTCTTTTATTCTTGGCACAATGACTGGTTGATAGTCTCTGTATTAATCACCATCTACTGCAAAAAGAAACTTCTCTGATGAGGACAGAGAGACGTACTAGTCTATGAGTTAAAGTGTTCTTTTTTTAAAAAAAAAATGTTCTATTGTTCAATAGGCTATTCAAATCTATTTGTTATAGCTCTTCAGGTCTACCTTGATGAGTGTCAACCTCTTTACAAAAGTACTCTTGTCTCCAGGATAGGATTGGAGCCAGGTATCTACAATACCTGAAAAGTGGAGAAGTAGGAATCGTCATTTAGAGCATTCATAACTGCCATTGGTGAGGGATAGCTGATTAACATCAGTAGATACTTAGAATTATGTTCAACTCTTGGCAACATAACTAATAATATTCAGAAGCTTGTCTGGCCTAGGCTATAACAATACATGTCATAATAAGATGTGACATAATGTGACAGTACTGGGAAAGCTACAATAACTCAGAGGTGTTGGTGATATGCTCAGCCTAGTCACATTTCATTATAACACAATGCCCAGTCATAAAGTATCTCTGTGCATTAAGCCTTTGAGAACAATTGAGAAGACCTTTGAGGTTAGTTAGTTTTTTTCCCTCCTTATTATTTTCAAAAGGATCACCCCAAGATGAGTCCAGGTCACTTATTTTTGGCATCAAGTGAGTAATTCTTCTGTCGCAGAAAGGCAAAAGAACTCAATTCTCTATTAATCTACAGATTCCTTTGACCCACCCCTCTTCTTTATTACAAAGGCCACCAGAGGATGATGGGAGCAGAAATGAGGCAGACCTTTAAGATTTATTTCCCTATGAAATTTTGTCCTTTAAACCAGCTTAAGCAGAACTTCCCATGGTGCTTGTTTAGTAGTTATCAAAGCATTTCATCAAAATGCTGTTCACACTGAAATTGCGGATATGGAATTAACTTGGGGGAACATTTGGGAGATTATATGTTTGTGGGTAATTTTTGTACTACATTTTAGTGACCTATTTCAGTAGTTTATATAATGGAAAACATCTGAAAGAAAACAATTGGCTTCAAAATATTTTTTAAAAGAAACTCTGACTGTTTTGAGGTGGACTGCTTTCTCAGGTGAAGGATGCAATGTCATTGTTCATGGTAGAGCACAGAGCAGATGAGATGACAGTCTGATCTGTAGGAAGGGCTGTTCAGAGACCTTCTGCAAAGTACATTTGTACTCAAGCCACCTATTTCCTGTGATTGCCCGAGTAGAAAAGAACGCTAACTCTATCTCATCTGGTGTAATGGTGAGTCTCATAGCAACAGATATGCAGGGCTGTGGAGGGAATGTGTCTCTGGAGGACAACAGTACTTGTCTGCAATGACAATTCTATCACATAGTAGTAGCATAACTTCTCATGCAATATTTATTTTATTTTAATTTTAAACCTTTTTCACTTTTATTTTATGTGTATGGGTGTTTTGCCTACGTGTAGTTGTATGTACCACACACACACACACACACACACACACACACACACACACACACACACGTGTGTGTGTGTGTGTGTGTGTGTGTGTGTGTGTGTATTGCCCATGGAGGCCTGAAAAAGGTGTTGGATACCCTGGGACTGGAGGGTTAGGAGCCTCCATGTGGGTGCTGGGAATTGAACCCAGGTCCTCAGAAAGAGCAGTTAGTGCTCCTAACCCCTGAGCAGTCTTTCCAGCTCCATATACAGTATTTCAACTCTTTGGTTTTTCTTCTCTATAAAAATAGTTGTTAACATCTTCATCAGAGAGATGTTGAGAAGAGATGAACATGAGCTCTTCATTCATCTTGCTAGATAGACCAGGGACATTTATCAGATACCATTTTTTTTTAACCCTACATGTAGCAAAAATAGTTACTTGGTAAACTTCTAATATTTGTATTAATTTTCTATATAATTGATAATTAAAGTATAAAAATACAACATAGCTTCTACTTGGATAATACAGTTAGTCACAGAGAATCTGATGGTAAATATGGGAATAATAAATAGGTCATCCATAATTGTTATTTCAATGCCTGATACATAAGGAAGAGTCATGTTAGATACAGCTTCACCTTTGTTTAGAAGCAAAGATACAAAAAATATAACTTTTAAATATGAATTAACTAATTAATTAATTAATTTGAAGCAGGGTCTCTTGTAGCCCAGGCTGACCTAGAGATCACTATGTAGCTGAGGATGACCTCTTTTCTCCTGCTTTAGCCTTCCATGTGTTGGGGCTCTGAGAACATACCACCATGCCTGCCTTAAATCTTTTCACATCATTGAATTTTAAGATGCATTGTGCTTTAAAAATCAAGGGATGGGTGGCATATAAGATACTTCTAGTTTACAATGTTCCTTTTTAAAGAAAATATTTATTTTGTGAGTATGTGTGTTTTGCCTATCTATAGGTCTGTGTACCACCTGTGTGTCTGGTGACAGCAGAAGCCAGAAAAGGAAGTTGGATCCCCTCTGGCTGCGATAGAAGACGGTTGCCAGCAGCCATGTGGGTGCTGAGAATTGAGCTCAGGTTCTTTGAGAGAGACAGTGTTCTTAACCACTGAACCGTCTCTCTCACCCCGACATTCCTTCCTTCCTTTCTTTTCTTCTCTTTTTCAAAACACAAGAAAAAAATATTATTATCCTTTTGTTGATTTGGGTTCATAAAATTTAGTGAAATTTTTAAATTTTAGTTGAAAAATCTGAAATTGTGAATTTTTTAAATTTCTTTTTTGTTTCTATCTATAAAGAATGTTTCTTAGGGCTGAAATGCAGATGTGTACTTTACAGGGGAGTAGATGTTTCATGAATAAGTTGGTGTGTGCTGCTAAACTGGATGTGGAGTGTTCCTTTCTTCATATGATAGCAATTCAAATGCAAACAGGTTGAATTTAAGGTCCTTTTAAGTTTAAGATATGGTGAGGTATTTGGACACTCCTTCTGAATGATGAATAGTTATTTCAAACAATTCATCATAAGAACTTTATGAATTGGGAAGTGAAAGTTATGTCAAGTTTTATGGTATGTTTAGATTTCTTTATTGTTATTTTCAGTCACTCTAAAGAATGCTTTTTCTCTAACCGTTTATATTGCAGAATATGTTATTTGGGCAAAAAATAATAATTTAAAAAGAAAGATCTCAACAATAAAAACTTTGAATACTAAAGAAAGTAGTTGAAGAAGACATTAGAAGATACCAAGACCTTCCATGCTCGTGGACTGGTAGGATTAATATTTATGAAAATGAGGTCAGTAAAGGCATCTGTTGACAAGGCTGACAACCCAAGTTCAATCCCCCAGGATCCACATGTTGAAATGAGAGAACTAACTGACTCTCAGAAAGAGTTCCTCTGATATGATCATAGGCACACACATGTGAGTGCATACACATGCAAATACATACACACACACACACACACACACACACACACACACACACACACACACACACAAACACAAAATAAAATTCCTAAAAAATTAGTGTGAAAATGGTCATCCTACCAAAAGCAATCTACAAATTCAGTTAAATTCCAAATAAAATGCCAACTTATTTTTTCAGAGAAATAGAAAAAAATCTTAACATTTTTATAGAAGTGAAATAGTTCCTGGCTAGCCAAAGTAATCCTAAACAAAAAGAACAATGATGGAGGTGTCATAATATTTTATATCAAGTCATAGTACAGAGCAATAATAATAAAAACAGCATGGTATACACACACACACATACACACACACACACACACACACACACACACACACACACACACACACACACATAACAATGGAAGATAATAGAGGACCCAGATCCAAGACCATGTGACTACGGCCATCTGATTTTCTACAAAGACGCCAGAATTATATAATGAAGAAAAGACTGACTCCAGCAAATGGTACTGACAAAACTGGATATTTACATGTAGAAGAATGAAAATTAATCTCTATTGCTTATCCCACACAGAAAATCAATTCCGAATGGAGTAAAGATGTCAACATTAGACTTTAAACTCAGTCTTCTAGAGGACAAGGGAAGGAGTTGACTCTAAGATACAGGCATAGATAAAGACTTTCTCCATAGGATTCAAGTTGCTCAGAAAATAATGCCAAAAACAAGTGGGAGGTATGAAACTAAAAAGCTTCTGTACTTCCCAGAAAATGATTAAAGGCATGAAGCAGCAGTCCACAGAACTGAGGAACATCTTTGCCAGCTAAACATCTGACAGAGCATTAGTGTCTGGAACACATAAAGAGCAAAACCAAAACGAAGCAAAACAAAACCCTAAACATCAAATAAACAATCTGATTAAAAAGTGATCTGTGAAAGTGAACAGAAATCCAAAAGAACAAACAGAAACTATTTACTTTTTAAAAATGTCTAAAATCATTAGCCACCAGGGAAATGCAAATTAACACCACTTTGAGATTTCATCTTAAACCAGTTAGAATAGTTATCATCAGAAAACAAATGACAAAAAATGCTCTCAAGGATGTGGCAAAGAGGAAACACTTATTCACTGTTGGTGGAAGTATAAACTGGTGTATCCACCATAGAAATTAGTGCAGAGGTTCCTGGGAAGGCTAAAAATAGAACTGACATATGGCTCAGCTCTAACAGTGTCCATTGTGTAGGTGGAAGCCTGTACACCATGTTACATCAGAGATGCTCTTTTGGCTTTACTTACAATACCAAAACCATGGAATCAGACAAGATATCCATCAGTGGATGAGTGGATAATGAAAATGTGTACATATATACAGTTTAATTTAATTCAGCTGTAAAGAAAAGTGCAATTATGAAATCCACAGGGCAATGGACGGAACTGGAAAATAGGGTCACTCGGACTTTGGAAGACAAATGCCATTTTTACAGTAGGGTGTTTAACTCTGAGTGCTGATAAAGGCAAGAAAAGAGAAAAGATCAAGACAAGGGAGGCCTTCAGGGAGGAAGGAAAGCAGAACACATTGACTGTGAGAATGAAGTATGTGTGTGGGGTATCAGGGGTGGAAAAAATCTAAATGGGGACTGGTAGGGTAAGAAAGAAGAAAGGAAATATGAATAGAGGTAACTTTTATGGGTGATACGCTCCCCAGAAGCCATGGGTTGTCAAACAAAATTTCAGTGGTAGGTGTGGAATACCTCTTTACAAGCTTCAGAGAGGCTTCAGAGATACTTCAAAATAATAAAGGCTATGGCTTTTGCTCTTGGTTGTCCACAATAACTTGATGGTAACATCCTATTGCTGTAGATGCCACACACTTTTATCACAGAACATAGAGACATAAAGCTGGAATTGGGCCTATAACACAAACAAAAGTATGAGTAAAATTATAATACTAGCAGGCTGGCTAGATGGCTCAATGCGTGAAGGCACTTGCTGCCAAGCCTGAAGACCTGAATTCAATCCCCAGAACCCATATGTAGAAGAAGAAAACTAACTCCCCAAAGTTTTCATATGACTTCCATACATGTGCAATGGCATGCTCACATGCATGCACAAACATACATAAGTCAATGTAATAAAAATGTATAAGAAAATACAAAAAAAAATCCAAAATGCAGGTTTTATTTTATTTGAAATGTGCATTTTCATGGATGTTCTCTGTAGCTCTGAGGCACTTGGATAAGCTGAGCAACCTCTGGCATCTTGAATTTCAGCATCTTTATGCTCTGTGGTAAGAGTGGAGCATCACGTAACAAATTCTCTAAGGACTGTTTCTCTTCTTTTGTTTGAGGGCTGATTCTTGCCTCACTCAAAAATACTTTCTATAACTGCAAGGATCATTTTCCCACCCCATGGTAGCAACATGTTCTACTGGCATGTATAGCTGGAAAGTTTCTCTGGTTCCAAAAGAACCCTGCAGTCCCATGGCCAGCTTATAAAATAATCACTCAGAAGCTTAATACCATTTATAACTGCTCGACCATTAGCTCAGGTTTATTACTGACTAGCTATTACACTTAAGTTAACCCATAATTCTTATCTATGTTTAGTCACGTGGCTTGGTACCTTTTCTCAGTTCTACCTTGACATCTTGCTTCCTTTGTGCCTGACTGGTGACCCCTGACTCAGCCTTCCTCTTCCCAGAATTCTCCTCATCTGCTTGCCCACCTATACTCCCTGCCTGGCTACTGGGCAGCCAGCATTTTATTTATCAACCAATCAGAGCAAACACATAGTCACAGGATACAGAACAGTATCTCACAGCACTTCCCCTTTTCTTTCTAATCAAAAAGGAAGATTTTAACTTTAACATAGTAAAATTACATATACTAGAACAGTTATCAAGCAGGAATCACAATTACAATATCTAGTCCATTTGTATTTGGCAAAATTAAAGAAAATATTCTATCTACCCTATATTTATGAGTCTAAAGTTTCATATCTAATTTATCTTTTATCATAATCAAGGAAAATTATAATTATAACTATCTAGTCTTCAACTACATCAAAGATCCCAGAAGGATATTCTATTACCTAAGTAGACAAGAAGAGCATTGTAAGCAACTTCCAAAAATCTAGAATGAAAGAGACAGCTGACTACCTGGAGAGTTACCCAAAGTTATTCCGCAATGTTGGGGCATCCATCTTCAGCCTATAGGCCTAGAGTCTCTCAGTCACTTTTCTCTGTGTCCTGTAGAACGTCTGGCAGTCTCCTCTGCGAAGCAAGAACCTGAAGGACCATTTTGTCTTGTTTTGGCAAATTCAGTGGTCACTTTCCTGTGGTTTCTGCATGTCTAGTTAATACAACATTTTGTCAAGCACTCCAGGCAAACACAGTTTCTTGCTCAAATGGCTATTTTTGCCATGAAGAAGATAAACTCCATATGTAATATCTTCGGTGCCCATCATCTTCTTTGAAGTAATTGGTGCTGTCAGGAGCAGACATGTCTCATTGTCCAGGAAAGTCTAAGTTTTTAAAACATTTTTAAATGCCGTATTCTGTATGTCTTTGAAGTGTTTGAAGATTATCTACCTAATTGAAATATATCTATGTATACCTAGAAAACTTAACTAACATGACTATAAGTTTGATTATCATGGACGACTAATTATTAATCTGTATTTCTTAATTATACATTAAAATTTTAAAAGAACTGCACAAATATAATACCTTAAAAAGAGTAGAAATAGCCGGGCGGTGGTGGCGCACGCCTTTAATCCCAGCACTCGGGAGGCAGAGCCAGGCGGATCTCTGTGAGTTCGAGGCCAGCCTGGGCTACCAAGTGAGTCCCAGGAAAGGCGCAAAGCTACACAGAGAAACCCTGTCTCGAAAAACCAAAAAAAAAAAAAAAAAAAAAAAAAAAAAGAGTAGAAATATACACACAGTATAACAAAATTAACTTTACATTTGTAATAAACTACAATCTATAGCAATGTAAAACATTCCAAATAAGTTGTTGCTCTTTAAAAGTAGGTTCAATAATCTATCCTTTCATCCTACCATATCTATACTATCCTCCTGGGTCCCTCTGACGTGATAGATCCTTATGTTTTTGTGTTCGTCTTAGCATTTCTTTACTCTCTGATACCAAAAAAAAAAAAAAAGCCTCATCTGGTCCATTTCTTGCCCTGCTTCTAGTATGAATAATTCTAGCCTCATTTTGCCCATCTGTAAACTTCCATTCCAGAAGTGAAAATTCCGAGTCCAACCCTCAGTTTATTCACTTGTTTAATTGTTCAGCACCAGTCTATGTACAAGGTGGTATCAGAGGTCCTAACCTGTACTCGTGGAGAAATAGTTTTCTTAAAGCGTTGTGTTTATCTGTTTCCTGTAACAAGTACCTGAGATAAATCAACTTAAAAAAGGAGATGGTTTAGTCAGAGTCACGGTTTCCGAGATTCAGTCGATGATTACCTGCTTGTTTCTTTGTACCTGCGGCAGCATGGTGTGTCACAGCAAGAGTGCATAGAAGAGAAGCCTGCTCAATCCGTGTGGTTCAGGAGTTGTTTCTATTTTTAAATTTAGAGATTATTTTGTGTATTTGGGGTTAGATTTATATTAGGCATAAAATTAGATATGTATCTTGTCTACAGCTTCTCACAGTCTTTGACTTGTTTTTATACCCTTAACATAATGTTTAATAGAGAAGTTTTTAATTCTAACAAATTCTATTTGTCAATTTTTTTTTCTTTTGCGGATGTTTCTGGTGCTGATTTAAAAATGGCACCAGACCACTTTCTAGATTTTCTTCTACGCTGTATTCTAGGAGTCCTAGTGTACAGTGCTTTGCATTTAGATTTATGATCCATTTTGAGTAAATTTTTGTGAATAAGTTTAAATTTATTTTCTTGTATATATGTCCAATTATTTCAGGACCATTTATTAGACAGATAAATGTTTCTCCACTTAATTGGCTGTATTCCACTGTCAAAGTTCAGGACCCTGTATTTATTTGGGTCTCTTCTGAGCTTGAATAATTCTATTGTTCTTAACCTTTTACTAGCAGTGCACTGTCTTGGTTTATTTTTGTGTTTACTGGTTGGTTTTGTTTTGTTTTGTTTCATTTTTTGAGACAGAGTCTCTCTGTGTAGCCTTGGCTACACATGGGCCTCAAACTCACAGAGATCTGCCTGCCTCTGCCTCTTGAGTGCCCGGATTAAAGGCATGTGCTACCACTGCTTGGCTCTGTCTTGGTTTATATAGCCTGTGGTAAGTCTGAAAATCGGCTAATATCACTTTTCCAACTTTGTTCTTTCTTTCCATTGACTATTGGAAAGTTTTGCTTTCCATATACATTTAAGACACAGCTTTCAACATTCACAAAATATCTTGATATTATTTTGGTTGGAATCCCATTAGACATATCCAAGAAGTTGGAAAAACTGGCAACATTTGAATTTTAAATACTAACAGAGGAATCAGAAAGGGAATTTGATATCTAAGTTAGCTTCCTGGAAAAAATGTGATAAAATACAGAATCTTCAGATGGTGCAAAAGTCCAAAGAAATAAAATTATGACCATATTGATATGTATGTATAAGAGACTGTATAAGCAATAATTCTGTAAAGAGAAAATGGAGCAGATGGAGACATATGTTGTTCAGAATTCTTCCTACAAACAACAGAATGTTCTTTGGTGAATTGATGAAGTGAAGGGTTTTATTAAAATGTATTTGGCAGAATCCCTACAATTGGATGGAGAGTTAAATTGACTATGAAGACAAATGCAGTCCAGGAGAACCTTGGGGGATTTCTTAATAAAACATACCATCTTTCCATGTTTGCTGCTCAGCCTGAGGATCTGATGCTTCTAAGTTAGGAAAAGTGCTGAAGTACAGAGGGACTCATATCTCAGTGGCACTGACCCCTCCACTGAAGACTAGAGGCAAATATTTACCCTGGCGAGTATGGAGAGTGTGGGTTTCTATTGTCACAGCAGCCAGAAGACCAGGCCTTTTACTTTAGCATTTTAACTTCTAACTAGGAGAGTACTACAAGTCACACTGCAGAAAATAACAATATTCATGTATGGCATTCCATGATATTGAGTAAAAACAGGTGGTCAATACCCATTGGACCATAGAATATTTAAAATAATGATAAAGCCTTTTGGAAATTTAAAAAAAATAAGATTTTTAGATCAAAGATGCTGGTCACAACCCAGAAAATGCTAAGATACAAAGCCAGAGACTCGGTCATTTCAGGGTATGTATCTATCTCCTGGCCAGCTGCCAGTTATCACCATACCCTATTGAATTGGAGAGTTTGTGTGGGGGTCAAGCTC